>NW_009595056.1:0-55379 GCF_000690535.1 Cariama cristata
GGGGGCCTTAGCCCGGAGCGTTCCGGTCCGCGGCTCGGTCGTCCGGTAGGGGCGTGACAGGAGGGCGCGTGGGGCACCAGCACGAGCAGTACCCTAAAAGCCTTGGCAGTCGGTGCGTTGGGCTTTCTGCTTGCGAAGGAAGGGTTCGCATTTCACAATTTATTAAAGTTATTAATTCAGTTGTGCGCAGCTTTAAAAATAAAAGTGTAATGATGAGGAACAAACTACCTCTGTGCAACGGAAGCTCAGTGAATTACTGTGCCCTGGACCTTAGGATAAGACCCGTGGCAAACGATAAAAGTATTACACTTTACACTTCTGTAGTATAAGGTGTGGTGAAAAAAAAACTGAGGATTTTTTTTTCTTTCGTGTTAGTGTTTTGTGTGCTTATGTAACTTGGCTGAAGTATTAGAAGTTAGGAGGTAACAGTGCAGTCTGGTTTGTTAATCTTTCAGGGGGATTGGAGATGTGCAGCTGAGATGGCTCTTCAGGAACTGGTACATCAGGCAGCTAGCCTGTACTCGGATAGAAAAGCGGTTTGGTTTGATGAATGCAATGACAAACCTCCAACTTTCTACACATATGCGACGGTGGTTGAGCTTGCCATGGAATTAACAGCTTTCCTTCAAAGACACTGTGATCAGCAAGGAAAATGTGAAATAGGCCTTTACTGCTATCCAGGAATAAACTTACCGTCTTGGATCTTAGGGTAATGGTTTGAATGCTTGCAATGTTGGGGTTTTTTAAGGCTCATCTCTATTAAAGTAAATTTTCAGTTTGTTCATATTTTTAATAACAAAAATGCAGCAATACCAGAGTAATACAGTCAAGAGGGACTGGAGTCTTACACTCTTTAAGAAAAAAGATGGCAGTATTATAATCCTTTGAAAAGCCACTGCTAAAGTTTTTTTGAATGTGAAGTTCATTGATCTATAGTGTATGTAACTGCATCCTCTTTTTAAAAAGTGATTAAGCATATTCATAGAAATGTAAAAAATTAATGACTAGTGTCCGCACATCACTTTGTTGTGCTTGTTTAAAAATGGAGGTGATCTGACAGAATAAATATATCTATACAAAAAAGGAGTATGCAAGTTTTTTAATGTAGTCTTGTCTTGCTAGCAAAAAAAAAGATGGAATGAAAACAAATTTCATGCTGTAAGCTAAATGGGTATACAGTTAAAGTTCCATTACAAATATTGTAGAAAAGAGTAATGAGCAATGCAGCACTAAAGTGACATTGATTATTTAATGGCTAGGAAATTGAAATGTTTGTAATCTCAACACTCACATTAATTCAGCAATTTTAAAAATCCTACTTCTGCTGATGAATTCTAATGTTTATATCATTTATATACGTATCTTTTACATCAATTGCATTTATGATGTAATACAGAATTGCAGCATCACAAGCACATTTTCTTCAGCTGGTATATACAGCAGCTGTTGCCCTTCCTAGGGGGATGATCTGTGTTGGCATTTTCCCATTGTCACAGCGCACATAGTACACAATAGCACAAGAAGATGTATCACAGTTGAGTTTAAAGATTTCAGTGAAGTGAGTGAGCGAGCATTGTAATCATAAACCAGGCAGAAGCACTGAGGAACTTTCTCACTGATCAGGAAACGCTTTTTCCCCACTCCAGCCGTGAGCAGGTTGCCCAGAGATGTCGTGCAGGCAGCAGCCCTGGAGATTTTCAAGACCTGACTGGATAAAGTCCTGAACAACCTGGTCTGGTGTCACAGCTGGCCCTGCTTGAGCAGGAGGTTGGGCTAGGCATCCTGAGGTCCCTTGCCACCTGATTTATCCTATATCCCAATGAACAGAGCAGCAACACAGTTTTCTTTTGCTGTATGACTGGGAGCTATTGGGGCGTTTTGATTCTTACAGCTATCGTTGCTGAGTAGTCAACTGCTATATATGATGCAGGGCGGGCTGAGGTGCTTACTGGTACCGGTGGCTATTGGAGTGCGCAGAATGCTGCGGCTTCCAAGCCTTCATTCTGGATCTCGTCGTACTGCAGTGCACAAAGAGGAAATCTAACTAATTGTACATGGGAACCCAGCCTTAGAAGAAATGTGAAGATTTATGGGAACCGTTCATATTTTAATCGCCTCTTACTCGTCTTGGCTTTTTGTGGCATTAATTCAGAGCTTGTCTTTACCAAAGGGAGCCACTAGAGGGCGGGATTGTAGTGAGCAACTGTGGAGGACGCGCTACAATGTAAAGCGCAGTGAATGACAGCACAATGACACTTCGTGTTCCTCTGCTTGTTTGTTAGGGAAGAAATTCCAGTACGTGCTCAGATTTTCTTATGCTAGATTCTTTAGGCTACTGAGAACAGAAAGTGTTTTCAGTGTGCAGACTTATAGTGTTTTTTAAAATATGTTTATACATATTATATATGTATAAATGAAAAGCTTGTATTTCTGTACCTATTAAATAACAGATGCTTTTAATATGGTGCTGTTGATGTCAGTGATACCTTTGTCATCACCAACCTGCTTGGCCAGAAATAATGTTGAATGTTTTCATCTAGCTTTAATCTTTTTCCTTGCTGTAAAATACCAAAAGGCAACATTGATTATTCTTCCTACTTTATTTCCAACAAAATCTTTAAAAGTCACGACTACGTTTTCTAGCTCTGGGATCTATAAAAGTATATATACTATATAAAAGTATAAAAGAAATGTTAGTGAAATTTAAGAGGATTTTCTTCTTTTTTTTTTTTCTTTTTTTAAATAAGTTTAAAACGTTTGTGTCTTGTTAGAATCCTTCAAGTTCCAGCTGCCTATTCTCCTATTGATCCAGATGCACCACCACCATTATCCACTTACTTCATGAAGAAAACCAATCTTCAGTATATTCTCGTTGAGAATGACATAATAAATGTAAGTGCTCAGGATTCTACAGGAAGCATTAAAGGGCAATTTAGAAATGTGTAGCTATTCAGATTGTATTCTGTTTTAATAAGCTCGGATGGGGTTGTTTTATTTCTTCATGTCAAGAGGTTGTCTTTTTTGTTCAGAAAAGAACATCTTTAGAAGTACAAAGTGCCTCTCCTCTTCTTCAAAAAAAATTGCCTTACTTTTCTATTACAGTGTTGTCCAGGCAAGCTTGGCATTGGAAGATTTTTCCAGACTTGTCAAGACTTTTGCAGACTTCCTCAGTATGCCAAGATTGAGAGTTGGAGATCTTTGCAGTAGTTGAAAAAAAACTCCTGCATTTAATTATTTGCTTTCCTTTTGTCCAACTGCTCCCAAATCTTACACCTTCACTCACTGCAAAGGGAATAGACAAGATTGGACGATCTAGTTACAATTCAGAGTTCTTTGTCTTCTGCAGAATTCTTTTGTATATTTCGCCTTTCTTTTCATTATTTGCTCAGAGAATTGTTTATTTTGCATTTATAAAGTCTGTGTTCACTCATATTTGATATATAAAAATACATGAGCTTAAAACTGTGTGATGTGTCTTGTGCATGAAAAATCACATCTTATTTGTATGAAATGCCGTTTCATATTTCATTGCGTACAGTAGAACAGTAACAGTGCATCCTGAGTTCTGCTGTTTAAATTGTTTATTTTCTCTTACAGAAATTCCAGATGTCCCATGTTGGTTGGTTTTATTGTTCTTCCACAATAGATCATATTGGTTTAACTCTCTTCCAAATAAGCTCGAGCAACACTGATTTAAATTCACAAGTAGACGATGTGAAAAGTAAATATGAACCTTTCAAATCTATGGGTAACTCACAGCCGGGATATACCGTTTGCCCAGATCAAACCAAAGTAAAAACATCAGAAGGAGGATACATGGATGTTGGCCAGAAATACGCTTTAGCGTACATCTTGCATACATCAGGAACTACAGGGATCCCCAAAATAGTCAGAGTGCCTCATAAATGTATAGTGCCAAATATTCAGCATCTTAAGTAAGTGTGGTTGCCAGTTTTCCTTTTAAATGTTTTTACAAATTTGACGTTTAGGGACTCTTTTTTTTTTAATACTTCAGAGGAGTGCAGTTTTGGTTTTTGCTAACACTGCTTCACTTCTTCCTCCTTCCCTGCCTTTTCAGATTTATTTGTGTTTTGCTTCTTTTATTTCTAAACAGTATCATATAAAATTTTGTGTCTCTAACTGTTCTTTTTAATGTTTAAATGGGGCTTTACCTGAATTTTTGAGGGGTGTACTTCAAACAATATGCTGTTGCTGTAAGTATTGTATTCTGGCTTGTGGCTGAAAAGAAATAGATAACAACATTAATTATTTGTTCACAGTTATATTTACTGTGTTCTGTAGTTTTTAAGTCCTAATGGCTTTTCAGGCTACCTAGGTAGGTTTGTTTCTGCTTCATTTAATCCTTTCTAAAAAAAAAAAATCTATTAAGGAAAATACCTTTTTTTTTTTTTTATGAACATCTATTAGTTGAAATATGCCCTTTAGCATACTATATTGGTGTATAATGTGGTGGATATCTTTGTGAAGGACCTCATTAGTTTAATCAGTAGTTACAGTCTTGATGCTGGAGCTCTTGCTCAAATTGTCTGGCCCCCATATGCCTGTATATTCAGAGCAGCCCTTAAGAGCTTAGCTTTGCTAAAGCACATTTCTTTTGAGCTGATCTTCTAGTTTGGAAATGTTTTTAACAACATGCATCAGATTTGTGATTTCTAGCTTTCTTATTTTAGATCCATATTTGAGATCACACAGGATGATACGCTATTCCTGGCTTCTCCTCTGACATTTGACCCCTCTGTGGTTGAATTGTTCATTGCTCTGACAAGCGGTGCCTCTATTCTTGTAGTACCAAACACTATTAAAATGATGCCGGTGGAGCTGTCTGCTGCTCTGTTTCACCATCACCATGTGACAGTGTTGCAGGTAGGCAACACCCAAGATAAGTGTCTTCAGTGTCTTGCTTCTCACCTTTGTTCATGTGTACTACTTTTTCATTAGTCTAGACACTAACGATAATAGAACAGGAGCGTTCTTCCTTGAAGGTGTAGCTCATTCTACCCTTTTTGCTGTAAACTGTTAGCTGTTTAGAAAATTACCGTTTGATCAAAGCCTCAAACGTTTTGTGACAGAAAACAATGAACTAAAGATAAAACCAACATTCATCTTAAGAAACCATTAATTCTTAAGATTTAATTAAATTATTCTGTTAATTAAGCAGTTAGTTCCAAAGATCTGGTAGTGGAGTAACCTGTTATAGACATTTTTAGCAATTCTTAATGGGCTTGATCTTAGAGCCTTTCCTTATAAACAACTTGCAAGTTTTAATGGTATTCTGTAGTAAAAAATACAACAACTAAACTAGTGCCATTTATAGGGTGATAAAACATTTGTTGTTTTTTACAATAATGAAAGCAAGAGAATAATTGGTTCCACAGCAACACTTACTGTTTTCAGGCCACCTGTTTATGGGAGGCTTTATGTGCCCCTTATGTCCTGGAATAGATCATCTCCTATATGAACTCAATTTTAATAGTTTTAAAGTTCATTTTTTGAAAACTTATTTGAAGTTTTAAGCATCCAGTATGGCTGAATAAGCCTAGCCCTTGCCGTGTAGTGTAATGAGGTATTTTGTAAAACTGTTAACTGAGTATAGAAACTTAAATCAGAGTGTGGAGGAAGAGGAGTCGCTAGAAATAGATTTCACTTGTAACCGAGTTTGAACAAAACAAGTATGGTCTGATTAGTCTAATAATTGTGATAAATCAAACCCTAAGCCTTGCTGTGTCATTAATGTTGTAATTCTGAAGTATTTGCACTCATATAAATGCTGAGATTTCCTTTTCTTTTGGAGGAATGGTGGTAGTTGAGATTGTACGGTATAAATTTAAGATTAGTGAGTAGTTAGCTGAAGATTCCACAGCAGAAAAGATCCACTGATTACAAATATTTTGTACTTTTATTTTCTGCCTTTTTTTTTTATTTGTTATGATTGCTGTAAATCTCAGTGGTGTAGATTTTCCTATGACATACAAGTTTCTGGATCAGTTTAGCTCGCTTGGTTTTAGAAAAAAATTTCCAATCTATTAGCAAGATTTTTTAAGTATGTTTTTTGAGTCTCTTTAACATATATTTTTTTAAGCATCTGAAGCATTTATAGAGAAAGGCAAAATTTGGTGAATGAAGGTATTTGAGATGTCTTTCTGAGAAAAGTTTGATTTTGTGATATTTTGATCATTGTCTTAATCAGTGAAGGAAGGGCTTCTCAGCTGAATTAGTGACAAAAATGTTCTCCTTATAGCTTAACTGATGATGAATAATTTTATGATGTTTCTTAAATTATAGCAAGACATTACCTTCCCCTCTTGACTTGCTTGAGCAGACTTGAGAAATCCGAAAAGTGATTATGAGGGAGGGGAAGGGTAATTTTTTTCCCTCTTTTTTTCCTCGCTATAATTCACTAAAGTTAAAATGATCATTTGAAAAGTGATGGTCTTCATCTATTACTAGAAGAAAATAACCTGGTAAGAAATAATTCCATTAATTTTCCAGTCCTCTTACTAGAAAAAGTAGGCAAGAATGAGAGTGAAGTGTCTGTTAAAATGATTTGCTGTTTTTTCCCTTCAGTGAAAGGGCTCTACATCACCAATAGTTTTATAGCAGTATTTGTATTTAAGGAAACTCTTTTTTTTTTTCTTTTTCCTTTGCTCATTTTAGAGTGTCATGTGAAAGCTTTCAGAAAAACTAATCTTTGTAAACTGTTGTGTTTACACAAATCGGGAACACCCCAGAATCTGGCATCCTAGGGATTTTTAGTGTATGGAAAGGTCTTTAAATGTTCTGTATGCAGGTTAATCAGATGTATGCTTATATTCTTGCTGTAACATGCTGCAATGAAGGGAAAAAAGCCTCAAACAGTATAACATCAAGAGAATACCGTGTTTGCTGCTTTCTGTTTCAAAGTAATTAACATAAGAACTAATGTGTATACACTTGAGGTAATAGCTGAGACACAACAGGGAACCCATAACACATCTAAGTAAAGAAGAAATTCTGCAGAAGAGCACAGATTGGTGCTGATAGTACTCATTAAAGGCTTCACGTAAGAAACAAAATCTTGCAAAACACCAGCGTGATCTGTACTGGTACCTGGTGGTTGATGCCATCTACCTTAAGTAGATGATTGTTAAGTACATCCACAACATAGCTATGCGGTGGATATGATAGAGCAGAAAGAGGTGTACACATATACTGGAAAAATATAACAGGTTTTTCTCTTACCTTTTTTTTTTTTTAATATGTTTCATTCAGGCAACACCAACGCTTCTCAGAAGGTTTGGAGCTCACATTATTAAATCAACAGTGTTGTCTGCAAATACTTCACTTCGTGTCTTAGCCCTTGGTGGTGAAGCATTTCCTGTACTGAATCTCTTGAAAAGTTGGAAGCACAAGGAGAACAAAACAAGTATTTTTAATCTGTATGGTATTACTGAAGTGTCAAGCTGGGCCACTTGCTACAAGATTCCTGAAGAGGTTTTTAGTGCTGATTTTAGGTAGGAAAATTCACTGTTTTCATGACTTGGCATGTGAATGATGAAAATCACTAGAAATAGAACCTCGGTCTCCTGTTTCCAGGGCTACTGAGTCCTCAGGAGTGTTTATGCTGGTAGAATTTACATTTGGTTTTTATGTAGAAAGAGACTAATCCATTTTCTCTTGCTCCAATGCAGTCCCCTCAGTTAAAAGTCGATGAACGATTCTTGAATGACAGAACTGCAGTCTGAAATTCTGTCTACTTGTAGACCCGTTAAGTTTCACATAATGTGTCGTGATGGTCTCTGTTTTCAGTTATCTCTGTATCTAGACCTCTTCCTCCAGCCTGTGATTCCGCATGCTGAACCTGGAGTAGCCTAGCCCCGGGTGTACTGTCTCTGACAATGTAGCAGTACTGAATCAGTGTTGCACTGCTGCAGGCAAATGGCTCCTACCCAATTTGCTAGTAACTGCAGTTAGCCATACTCTTGCTCGTTGTGAGACTTTTCCAGTGCGATCTTGCATGTTCAAAGAGGAGAAACCTGACAGAGCTGTCAGTGAGAGTAAAGAAATGGGGGTCTGTAACTCTTAGTCATAGCCTTGGAACAAAGATATACTTATAGCTTAACTCTGTCAAGTTCAGAATGTTACTTCGGAGGTTTACTTATTTTAAGCAAAAATGCTCAAAGATTACTTTCAAATGTAATCAGCAGATATACATGCGTTTCTTACTGCTACTGTACTTTTGCCTACAGTTTTTAAAACTCCACAAATAATCGATTAAATGGAGACTAGGTACTATTTTTTTTTTCTAATATTGTATAATATACTATTCAGCGTGTGATCCCACTGATAGTTGTCTAGTATGGGTGACAGAAATTTATCCAAGGTAGCTCACCCAAGGTCTCACAGTAATTTTACTTGGACTTCCAGAAGTACTTTCTTTTCCGCATTTACCACTCTGCCATTTTTCATGTAATTTCTGACTTTTTTTTTTTTTGTTCATTGTATTTTATAAAGAGAGTTGCAGTAATGTCAAGGTTGTGAAAGGTACTTCCAGTTAGCTCAGTGTTTCATTTGCTCTCTGAAATGTGTAATTATTCCCTGGCGTGATAATTATACACGTGACTTGAGTTAGATGTGCCTGATGCAATGGGATGTTTTGGACAAATAATGTAATATATTAACCTGGTACTTAAACCCTTGAAAAATGAAAATGGTGGATGGTCATAAAGTGTTATTAAATTCTCATGCAAAATTCATTTTCATTCTGGTTTCTCTGAGTTCAAATGTTATCTTCTCCTCAGGGAAACTGTTTTTTCTACTCAAAGTTTCTGTGCTCCAGAGGTGCATTTAGAGTGATGGAAGTTTTTATAGTCTCTGACTGTTGTCTCCCAGCCTTCATCTCAGAGCCTGTTCCCTCTAAGCCTCATTGCAAAGGGAATTAGGGTTCCTTTACAGAAAGCAGCCCCAAATATAACAAAACCAGGACGGACAATTTTATGTATTGGTAGGACAGTTGCAGTACCGTGGGGTTTTATTTTTGCTAGCTGAATGATGAAAACTGGCAGAGTTTCCAGAGAACACCAGAAAATGAAAGAAATCAGCACAAAGTTAGTGCTTTAGTGGTCTGCACCCTTCTGTTTTTTAGGTAAGTTGGGCAAAATTAAATGTCTAACCCCAAGTCTCTTAATAATAACGTCCAAATGGGGTGTTGTTTGTCTTTTATTTTTGCTGTTCTATGGTATATGTAGGACTCTTGGGGTTTTGTTTGGTGATGTTAAATTCTACTCTAAATTGGTTTTGTCTTTGTGTTCGGACTTTCCCATGGTATGGGCCAGACACATTTGGGATCCTTTCTCATACCTGTTTGTCAAGTAATTATATTTTTAAGCTGACCAGAGGAAGGAAAAGGAGGAGATTCTCACTTGGCAGAAATACACATTTTACAAAATTTGACTGCTTTTTGGTCAACTTGAGTTAAAGAATTCATTGACTGATCAGAGAAAAGACGTTTCAACAGCCTAGATAACAGGAGTTGAACAAGAGCTGTTAGGTTAAAATACGATATTTTATGATAGAAATTGAGCTGGAACCCATGCCTAACTTCATATATTACCAAAGTTATTTAAAGTTACTTTGCTTCTAAAATTTTGGTTTACTTGAGAAAATACATTATTCTTTACTCCCACTCAGAAATAGTGTCTACATTCAATAACTGAGGTTCTGCAAGTGCTTGAAGAGGCTAGAGAATAAAGGGAAAGGAAGGAGTTGGTCTGCAGCTCAACAGAAGTCTATAATAGATACATGACATTGAAATTACAGATTTTTTTATTTCAGTCTTTTCTGAAAGAGTCAACTGTACTTGTTGCCACAACATCAGTAATAAAATAGAACAAACACCTGAAATAGGTATGACAGGGAGACAATGAATTAGAAAGCAGTTATGTGTATTTGGTTGACTTGATGGAAGTTTCAACCTGGGGGACTTAAAAACTGGCTGAAACTCTCAGGGTTCTCTCAGGCTATTTCAGAGTCCATTCAAGACTTATTTTCCATCATTCTGCGTTTTTTTGGTATATGATAATGAAACCCATGCACACTGATGAGGTTTTTAATTTTGAACAAATTGAGATGTTTTTAAAGAAGAAACATTTGTAGAAAGAAGCCCTAAGCATCCACTTTTGCTCTAATTCCAATCTTTTAAAAGACTGTATGCTAACTTATTTCTGGAACGGTTGTTTTGTGTTTGGAAGGGCAAGATTTTTACTATTTCTCTCTTTAACATATTTAGAACTGATTTCCCTGTACCTTTGGGATCACCGCTCCTTGGAACAAAAGTTGAGGTCAGAGATACCAATGGTTCTGCAGTTCTAGAAGGCGAGGGACAAATATTTATAGGTTATTTTATATTTCTTATTCTTCTAAGATACTTTTCTTAATTGATTGAGTTTTAATAATACATTGATTATTTTACTTGGTGTCTGCCTGTACTATACAGATTAATATAGCATTTTAAGTTCCTGTTGGGCAGGGAACTTTCTGATAGTATTTTAGGTTGTTGGAATGATGAACAGGAAATTACCATCATTTTATCTGCAGATTGTGCCTTCATTATATTGACTTTTTTTCCTGCATGCATTTTGACATTCTTAGTTGAAGTAATTTCTGTGTATTAACTGAATTAAGTGCATAGCCCAATTTGTAAGTTGCAGAAGTTTGGACATTGATAATAGTCTTTTAGTACTTCTTATAATGCTTGTTAGAGTTTAGGAGAATTTGATAAAGTACTCTTTATAATTTTCATTTACAATTAGCCTTTTAACATACATGACCACAATCTTTTCTTGTGTAGGTGGTGAAGAACGAATCTGCTTTCTTGATGATGAAATAACTGTGCCCCTGGGCACAATGAGAGAAACAGGGGATTTTGTAAGAGTGCAGAATGCGAAGTTGTTCTTCTTGGGTCGGAAAGACAATCAAATTAAACGTCATGGCAAACGTTTTAATATTGAATGTTTGCAGCAGGTAATATAACATCTAGTGAGTAGAGTATGCCAGTACAAAAGAGCACAGATAAGGAACACGTCTTTATCATCAGAAATGGATATTTACTCATTTTCAGATGACTCTTAGGAGTCTAAAAGAAATTGGGAGGGTGTATTATCAAAAATCTAGTCACATAATTTAGGGAGGAGTTCGATTCTGAGTTCTTGGAAATCTGTTTTATTGTATGGTTTCTTCCAGCAGAATTGAGAACTGTATAAATACCTGAAAAATACTAAGCATTGCACTGCAATGCTTCTATAGTGATTGTTTTACAAGACTGAATGTCAGATTCATGAATTATTACCTCATTCGTGGCATTTAGGCAAATAATATATATATCTCTGAGTATATTTTTATGTGAAGAAGTACAAACTTCAGCTACAAGAGAAGATATTTCATAGGATGTTATGTAGGAATGTGAAATAATTACAATTTTAAAATCTGTACTTTTTTAATTGTGTTTTTTACTCCTTTTAATCCATTGATGAACTGCATTTCCAAGCAAGACTAATATTTTTTAATTACAGGCTGCTGAAGATCTTTGTCGGGTAGAAGCTTGTGCAGTGACCTGGTAAAAAGCAGGAAAAACTTATTCTGTTTGCTGTACCCGAAGGTGATTTAGAAGAGAGAGAAACATTGAAAGAACTCGAGAAACGGCTACCAGCTTATGCAGTCCCTGATGAGCTTATACTGATTAGAGCTTTGCCTTTAACATCACATGGTAAATGAAACTATTAAGTACTTTTGCCACTTGTTTTAGTGGTCTCTATTCCTGTATGTTTGGGTCTTTCTGGATTTTTTTTTTAATTTTTTTTTTTTTTTAAACAAAACCTGGTACCTGATTCATGCTTTTTAAATATGTAGGTTAGATATCTAACTCCTAGTAGGAAATCATGACCACGTATTCTGTTTTCTTGATAATATTTAATTCAAGAGTCAAAAAGTAGTGGTAAAATCAATTTAGTTTTAACACCGCACATTTATTTTCTCAGTCATTCCTGTTGTAGTCTGCAACAGAACCCTGACTTCAGCTGGGGAAAGATCAGGCCTTGAAGATGAAATTATGTGGGAGGCTAGGGTAAATTTTCAAAAACTTTACTGGGTTCTGTGTAGTTGATTGACTGGGTAAAAAAAAAATACAGGTGCAGTTGAGTATGAATAAGGGAGTGTGTGCAAGAATAAAGTGACTATGTGGGCAGAGCAAGTTTTGGAAGTGTAAATGCTAAAAGAGCAATGAAAAAAATCGTACTTTATTTTCTACAAAGGCAAAGTTGATATGTCTGAACTGAACAAGATTTACCAGAACCATCTAAACTCCAGAAGGCGTGACAGTGAGCTGAGTGGCGCAGAGGAATTGTGGGAAAAATTGCAGTATTTATGGAAGGTAGTATTTTGAGCTGCCTTTTTATCTTTGCAAGTGGATCATTATACATGTGTCAGAAATTAAACAGTTTTAAGAAGTATGACTAATGCAGCCAGAACATTCTAGCTGCCTATAGAATTAAGCAGTACAGCTTTTTTTTTTCAGTTAATACTTTAAATATAGTCTCTCTGCAGTGGCCAAGAGGGAGTCATTTATATTTCTCTATCAGATAAAACTGCAGGCTGTGAGGTATAAGCAATTAGCATAGGAAGGACGTAACCTGTCAGTAGCTTTTGGAATACTGCTTCACATGCCAAAGAAGGTATTCCTAAGGGAAACAAGGAACTGGGACATGGAAACTTTGTACAAAATAGCTACTGTGTTAGTAGAGTTTCTTATTTCTCAAGATAATTATGAATTGAAGAACCTTTTTTTAAACAGATGGCACAGTTGCGTAATTGTCTCTTGGACTGTTTGTTTGTGTTGTTTCTAAATTTGTGTGCTAAAGACTTGTTTTTCAAGGTATTGAAATGTGATGCCAAACAATATTACTTTTTTTTTTTCCCCCAGAGGTAGACTTCCAAGTTTCACCTGAAAGTGGAATTTGCTGTGGCTAGGACTTGAACAAGTAAATGTAGTGAAATTAGTAACACAGTTTGCCTGTGCTGATCCTTACCATATTGGTGGCTATAGAAATGATAACTCAAAGGGATGGGATGTACTCTTGACCTATTATGGACAGCAGAAGGTGGTTTCCAAAACTAGAGGATTTGGACTTCATACCCAGACTTAACAAGCAGGGGGTGCAGTGAGAGGAGACATAGTAATTGCTATTTGTTGTAGTAACAATGCCAAATCCAAAATCGTTCGTGAATTGAAGGGGTTATAGCTTCAAAAGTAGGTAGATAAGTTGGTTACTTAAATAATTCAGAAGTAAAAGATACCAGTTCATATAAGTTTTATTAATAAAATAAAGCACCTAAACCAATTTTATCAAATGGCATCAATGTTTTATCTGCAAAGTTGTCATTGATAAATGGTATCGAGATTGAAAATAGCAAAAAATACAGTACAGTTTGCTTTAATTCCTTAGACTGCAGAATTGGAATTGACCAAAACATTTTGTAGTACAGAACTAGTATCTCCCTGTTTCTCCATTCCTCCCCATCTCTTGTTCCGTCACTACCTCTATTGGCACTAAAATGTTTCATGTTATTTTTTGCAGAGTAGTGAGTTTCCTCAGTTGTTGATTTTTAGCAACACTTCTGGGTATTCAAGTGGATTTTACCCAACTTGAGTTTTTATGTGTGTGACATGGTGTAACACCCATGGATGTTACCTCTTTCCTTCTTCTTTTCTCTAGTCTGTTCTGGGTCTCCTAGGTGATGCCACTGGAATTTCTAAAGATGCGGTATTTCTATACAGTGGTGGAGACTCCTTAAAGGCTCTACGATTTTATGATGAAATTGAGATGCTAGTAGGCAAAGCTGTGCCTGGACTCCTTGAAGTTATTCTCAGCCGTTCGATTGAAGAGGTTTATAGACATATTCGTAAAATTCTGTTTCCAGATGAAGACCAATTAATGAATTATGACAATGTTGTGAAAAGAAAATTAAGTGGGAACACTGGAGAGGAATTCCATGGTAAATATATTAAACTGAAATCTGAAAGAGACCTTGAGGTTGCATCAGAGTTAATTTCATTTATTGCACTAAGCAGAGGAAATCATTTTTTTTCTATGAATTTCACCAAGTCTTTTATGCAACTCAATAATACAGTACAGGTAGGAGTGGAACTGCTACAGCAACCATCCTCTCTGCAGTTAGTGACTCCGAGTATAATGAAAAGCCATGCGCAAGGGTATGAAATGGAGAACAGAATTTTAACAGTTACGAACAAGGCGAATAAAACCGACTGTTGCCCTGCACAGCAGATCCATGCAGAATGTAGTCATGTAACAACAGCAGACTTGGCATTATGCATAAGATGGAAGTCAAATACAAGAAAATGTGTTGATGCATCACCACTGGTTGTAATACCATCCAAAGAAGAAGAATCTGCATCTGTGTATGTTGGCTCTCACTCGCATGCAATGCAGGCAATTGATCTAGATTTGGGAGAAATAAAATGGGAGAAGAACCTTGGAGATCGTATTGAATCTTCTGCCTGCGTATCTAAGTGTGGAAATTTCATTGTTGTTGGTACGTCTTTTGTTTTAGCTTTCATTTTAAGTTATTTTTTCTGATGAATGACAGGGAATCTTATTTCTTACCTCTGAATGTCCTCCATCTACACCTATCTGTAAACTTCTATATCTGCTTCAGAACTAATTTATTGTAAAATAGAAACAGAAGGAAGAAGTAATTTAAGTTTCATAATAACCAGTGATGGAGCTTCTCTAACATATACACTTGTGGTTTATTATATGGCAATTTATTAATAAGGCCTTATTAAGGAATAGTCAATGGGTACGGTTTCTGTTTAGTGGTTGATTAAGGTGTGACCTTTAAACCGTTGGGGTTTTTTAAAAGTATGGAAAGGTGATACAGTCTTAAAATGTCTTTAAAAATTGATAGAGGTAGAAATTAGTACATGGTGCCTCAGATTATTTTTCACAGAGTTTAATTATCTGCTTTGACTCTTCTTTTTTGGGAATGTAAAGAACATGTTTGGATAGTTTTTTGGCTTTATCATATCTGTTGTCAACAGAGTTACCATTATTCCTCTTGGTGTTATCTTTTTAGCTAATGCGTATACATCACTGGTTAGCACAGATGTCCAGGTGGTGAGGTTTTTTATGCAAAGCTAATGTTACCATCTTTTTGCTAGTATTTTGACTGCTATTTACTCTAATAACAAAATTAAATGTTTCATTAAAACTGAAGGTGTTTCTAGAACTACAGTTCAGTTTTCACTGGAAAACATACAGACTTTATGCTTTCAGCATCTTTGTTTTCAGAAAGGAAAATTAGGGAAAAAATTAAAAAAAACATTCTCCCTTTTCAGCAACTCTCCATGTCTTCTAATATTATTACTGTAAAATTTGATAGAAAGGCAGTGAAATAAGTATATTCTAAACGTAACCTGGAAAGGACACACAGAACAGTCAACTTTGAATGTATGAACTATCAGCAAAGACTTTGAGCTAAAAGAAGAGGAGGAGCTTTGGAAAATGTTTTGAAACTGTACCTCGTGAGTTGTCTTATTTATTTCCAGCAGTGATGCAGCTAGCAGCATAAATCACACCATAAATACAAATAATAATTCTTTTTTCCCCATTGTGTTATTTTACACAGGTTGTTATGATGGCTTAGTGTATGTGCTTCAAAGCAGTGATGGAGAAATACACTGGACTTTTGTCACAGAAGATACTGTGAAAAGCTCTGCAGTTGTAGACCCATCTAGTGGACTAGTCTACATAGGATCACATGACCAACATGTGTATACTTTGGATATTTATGTAAGAACACTGACTAACTTTAATGTATAGAAGAATAAATATCCAACTTAGAGCTCATCTATAGTACACCAGGTGAAGCTCCACTGGTGTCAGTATTCTCAGGAGTCCACGTTAGGCCTGCTTGAAGTGTGGTTAGGATTATGTGGTAGCAAATAGTTTTAGTGGTGGTCTCAGTTGTGATTCGTGTGCTGCTAGTCCTGGTTGAAACCAAATCTTAAGTTTCTTAGTTATTAAATTCTCTGGGGGTGTTTCAGAATAGGGTGCCCAGCTAGAAATAAAACTATGGCTTAATGGTAGAGAGAGAATCTTACATTCTAAAAGAGTAGATAAAGGGAGATGGAAAATAAGAGGGGCAGATACTGCCTCTTCATGAGCTGAATTTCTTTTACTGGAAGAGAAAGTAGCCAATGGCATATGTGTTGCTGTAATAGCATATAGATTGTTTCTTCACTTCTTAACCAGTATTTGCTGAGTAAATGCAGTGTTTGATAAGCTTTGACATTCAAGGGTCTTGCTTTAACTCCAATTGAAAATATTTTTGTCTTTTTTCTTGTGCTTACAGAAAAAGGCATGTATATGGAAATTACATTGTGAAGGTGGAGCTGTGTTTTCATCTCCTTGTCTGAGTTCTTTTCCACATCATCTTTATGTTGCTACACTAGGAGGACTGTTATTGGCTGTAAACCCAGTATGTACCTTTGCTTACTTGTCTTTGATCCCAGTCTCAAATTCAAATGAAACCAAAATGCGTTTCTGAAGTTAAGATCATCTTTCTGATGAAAGGAACTAGATGATCATATGTTACCATAAGATATTTTTCACTTGAGGGCCTCATTATTATACACAAGGTTACCATAATAATTCCTGTATTTCATAAAGCTATCTGGTGATAAAGAAAACTGAAGTGACTTGCTTGAATTTACATGCTGACTATAGGCCACAGTTAGAATCAGTGTCTTCTCATTCCCATATACTACCTTATCAGTTAAACTAGTGAGTGAGTGCATGTCTGTAGATGTGGGTTGTTTTTTTTTCTTTTCCTCTCCTTCCATTTGACAGTAGGATTAGAAAAAAAAAATACACAGAACTTACTGAAATTAGAACAGAATAGAGAAAGAAGCCCGTTCATTCCTCTACTGTTTCCCTCCTCATAGTCATTTAAAGAGCTGTCCCCCTTAATCTTGGACTGCTATTCTGTTCTCTGCACGGGGGAAGTGGCATTCTTGATAGATGTGGAGCAATTTCATGGTTTTCTGAGGCATTGTTGGTTTACAGCTGGTCCTGCCTGATAAAACAGTCACTTGGAGCAGCTGTTCATTTTTTTGTACTCACACAACCCAGAGCATCAGCCCTAACCATCTTTACCTCCCACCCACTACAAGTTTCCTCACTAATACTCAGCCTAGTGTTAGAAAACCAGTGTATGGTTTTGCAGCTCTAGTGGGCTGTGGTTAAGAAAAAGCAAATTATTTTTTTAGATTTTGTTTCCTGTAATCCTGAGTAACAGGTAGTTGAGAAACCCAGCTGTAACTCCAAGTGATTATTTATAAAAATAGTAATGTGCAGGCTACGTTAGGAGCTTATTGTGACAATCATAGATTGTGGGTTGCAGCATTTCCTACAGTATTTATAGTTTATGACATAATCAATATGACTTGCTTTCAAGATATCCTCTCCTTCATTGGTCCTTGTCACATACTGAGGAGCTGGGGATGGAATAAAAACAGAATCTGTCATTGATTAGAACTACTACTACTACAGTGTTATCATTATTATTTTGCCTAAGGGGAGGAAGAGAAAAGTGAAACAAGGGTATTGAGTATCCCATGGAAAACACTAAACATGTCATTGGTATAAGATTTGAAGAGTAGTTTTGCTTCTAGTATGCGTTCTGGATAGAAGTCTGCTTCTTTTTGCTACTCCCCCCTCCCCGCCCCCAATTCTTAAGGGCTGGGTCAAGCTGTGAAGAAAGGGTTGTTTTGTGCAGCTTCTTACAGTTGTGTTAAGCATCAGATATTGCATGCTGCCATTTACAGGTGACAGGGAGTAAGATTTGGAAAAACTTCCTGGGAAAACCACTCTTCTCCTCTCCTCACTGTAATGAGAAGCACGTTTGTGTTGGATGTGTGGATGGAAACTTATATTGTTACACTCATTCTGGAGAAAAGGTAAAAGTGGTGGTGTTGGGGTTTTTATGTTCATCACAAAACCCTGAATAACATGCTTTATTAATACTGTGTTCTGAGGTTTAAAGATTAACATATGCCTTTTTGTGAACCAAATAGAAGTGTCTATAGTTGCAGAGAGGAGAAAGGAGAAAAACTGGTGTAGTCCATGCAGTTTGTGGCAAAACTGCAGACTCTCAAGTTGCTTGATGCAGTAACAGAGTTTCTAGTTCAGAGCTTATATCCAAAGTAAATGGTCAAGTCGTACCAGCAAATGAAATGGTGTGGGTTTGGTTTTGGAGTTTTTCAGGCGTATTTAAAGCCATCTCTTCTCTAAGATGGTGAATATTCAGAAGTAAAGGTTTCTTAGAATGTTTGCATTTATCAAAAAATGTGAAATCATAATTCTGGCAAAATATGTGTCAGCCTTCACATTGAATTAAATATTTTTTTAGACCCTCAGAGATGAATGTGGTTTGTATCTGGTGTTAAAACAACTGACAGTGTTTCTGTTTGTTTGCCTTAGGAATTGCCATATATATTGCATCTAAGCCTTTTCTGATTATAAAATATGTTAGCCCATGCCCTCCTCTGTGTCTGCTTGTAGCAGTGTTGCAGAACTGATACTCTCTTGAGGAGGGATCTGCACATCATTAACATGAGCGGAAGAAATTTATATTACAAAAGGAATATTATTTGCCTTTTTGGCAAAGAATGGCATGTGAACAGAATTCTCAAAGTTAATTACTAATTGTGGTACAACAGCCCAAGATTATTGTTTTCCCAAGTTGGCCATCTTTATGCGGGCCTCACAGAAGGTAGCAACTCTTGCACATCTGTTTTATGAGTCTTTTATCACTTACTCTGTGTGTAAAACTTAACTTGTAATTTGATAAGTATTTACCAGCCCTCACTGAAATCTAGTATGCTCTTGAAATAAAATGCTCTTCTGTCAACAGCTAGTCTACTAAAAAAATTACAGTTGCTGTCAAACTGATAATGTGAACAACCTTTGATAATGGGTGGCTGTGTTCTTTCTGTAGGTTTGGCAGTTTTCCACTAACGGACCGGTGTTTTCATCTCCATGCATCTCCAGTTTAACTAAGCAAGAAATATTTTTTGGCTCCCATGATTGCTTTATCTACTGTTGTAACATGGAGGGTAATTTACTGTGGAAGTTTGAAGCCACTTCAAGTGTATATGGGACACCATTCATTTTCCAAAGTGATGACTTAAAGAACAAAATTCTTTTGGCAGCAGTATCTACAGATGGCAAAGTGTGGATCCTGAATGCCAAGAGTGGAACAGCAGAAGGAATAGATAAGCTTCCAG
Organism: Cariama cristata; assembly: GCF_000690535.1. Lineage (NCBI taxonomy): Eukaryota > Metazoa > Chordata > Aves > Cariamiformes > Cariamidae > Cariama > Cariama cristata. Next base: position 19,361 of record NW_009595056.1, read on the forward strand.
GAGAGGTTTTCTCTTCCCCTGTAGTATGGGGAACAAAGCTTGTTGTTGGCTGCAGAAATGATTATGTTTATTGCCTAGATTTGTATCTAACAGGAAAAAAAGAACATCTAAGATGTTAGGCTGCTTCCTTTTTATTGTTTACATTTGTAAATGAAGAACTGACGGGTGCTGTCTACCTCTGCGTATTTTACTGTAGGCAAGAGGTGCTCTCTGCAGACGTTTTGGGTAGCATTTTGCACCAGGCAGTGTCCGGAGTAGGTAAAGCGATGTTTGTTGACTTGCTGTATTGATTGAAGGAGGATGGCTGCTCAGCACCCAGCCAGAAGTTTCACTGTCCCTCCCTCATTTTCCAACTCCAGTTAATGAAAGAACATGTTTCAGATGGTTTGGATGTGCATGTTGTGCTTTGACCTGTGTAGTGAGAAAAAGAAAGTCAGTAGTTTTGCTTCAAATGCTTGCAGGATTGGGAGAATCTGTGGTAAGGTGCCATACTCTGCAGTTTCGAAAAACATGCTTGTCTCCCTGAGGGAGGAAAGTATTCCTCTCCGAGTCCAGCCTAGCCTGTGCCCTGAGGTTCCTCCCGGTTCCTTCCTAGCCTGTGCCTGGCTCTTCCATGCATCAGACCAGTGTTTGTCTAGTCCGATGAGGTTTCTGTGCCCTGGCAGGGTAACCCAAGTCCTCTTCTGAATCTAACTTTTAGCTTGATTTCTGAAGACACAGCCTGCATTGCATGTACCTTGTAGTAGTGACCTGTTCACTATAGTTTATGTAAACTGAATAGTTCATCTTTTGTGAACCTAGGCCCTCCTTGGCTTCAGTTCTGTCAAGCATATACTTAAACTCGGTTGAAGTCAGTAAGAGCTACTTCTTGTATTCTGAAGTGGAGAAGATACTCACATGTGTATATTTATTAAATTCCAATGACAGGTACAGTACTAGTTCCCAGATGAAGTTTGCACTGCTCAGATCAGCCATTATCAAATCATTTTTTAAGAGATTTTTTGAATGAATGCTCTCTACAGTGTCTTTACAGAGAACTATTAATAAAGGGTTGTGTAAATTGGTTTTGGTTGTCTTAAATGCCTTAAAAGGAATTATCAGTGGTCTTAGTAATGCAAATCAAGTATTTGCAGTGACAAAAGTATACTTAACTGAGAGCATCTTCCTAATTATGAGTCTTCTAAAAGAACTATAGCAGAAACTATTATATCACTCTCTGATGAGCCATCTACTTTGAATTCTAACGTCTTGCATTAAACAGTAAAGTAGAAGTTGCACTGGCTTTGTTGCTTCATCACATCTGGTTCCTCCATTTTATCATTAGCAGAAATGCATAGGCAAGATACTTGTAGCACTGTAAAAAGTTCTATTTATAAAGCAAACCTGAACTACACGATTGGCAAAAGGAGACACAGAATACATACATCATCGATTAGATAATTTTGACTTGGTTATAGTTTAATAAGAATTAAAATGACATTAGTATAATAAACAATTGCACTTTAAAACATTTGAAAAATTAAAAAAGTACACAACAAATACCCCACAATTATACATCTTACAGTTTTTGTACATTACTATATGAACATAGAGGTTAATCATATATAACCTTGTCAGAAGAAATGGTATTTTGTGTGTATAAGTTACAAAAAAATTGAGACAATATACTACATAGTGGTTTGTTCGGTTCTTAAAACATTTTTGCTGTTTTAAACTCGGTAGTAATGTTTTGGTTTTATTTTTACAGATTTCCAACACTTTATCAGAAATGGTTGCAACAAAGCTAAAGCAAAGTAACACTTCACTTCATTGGTATTTAGTGCAAATTTTTGTTAATTTAACATGAAATGTCACTGTTGAACATGTACACTTTAGAAATGTTTCCATCAAGTACTGTACATAATACAGTTTCCATTATTACACTAGATACCTTTATGGTTGAAAAAAACCTCTGCTTTGAAGCTTTAGACTAAGACCATCCTTAATGAAAGCTCTAATCTATGTGCTATAAATGTATTGTATTGGAAAATTGCATCCTTATGTCATGCACAATAGCACCTATTTTTGCTATGCTTTTCAGAATACCAGTATCTTTAATTCTTTAATCCTGATTTACTTTGCCTTCTCTCTGTTTCTGCCTGGCTCCTTCTCCCAAGAAATAAGCATAAAGGTGGATTTCAGGCAGTTGAGTTCTTGTAATTATAAAAACATACTGCAGGCTTATAAACTCAGAAAAAGTGTAAATTTAACTTAAGATGCGCTAATTCATGGTGCTAGCAGAGAAAAAATAATTATGGACCTGATTCTTTCTTCAGATAAGCTTGCAGAGATTTGACTTTGAAGGCATTAAGTTTGGGGTTTTTTCCCCAAGGATTTGAAAGCAGCATTGCCCTATCTCTGTATAAAACATTTTAAATACTTATATTAAAGGTAAAAAGTTACTTTAGAGATTCTGGTTTTAATATGAAACTGAGCAAAACTGATGGCTTAAGAGACCCAAGAAAACCCATCTTGCTGCTGCCCATCTACTCAATCTAACACGTCCATTGTGTTTGTGCTATTGTAACCACAATACTGAACCGTTGTTTTCTGTTTGGTGGGAAACAGTGTATTCAGTAATGACTTTTGCTGACAAGCCCTGTTTGGTTCTTGGAATGGGAGGATACGGCAGGTTTCATTCTGTTTTCTGCCTAATTTAAAGTGCTACTCCTCCTGCTGCACACAGCAGTTTGGCTAAAATACTTCCATGAAACATAGGTGGTATCATTCTAGAATGATGCAGTTTCTTCTCATGAAAATGTCTCCCTTTATGATGTTGTAGGCTTAAAGGTTCCTTTGAGCCTTATGGTTATAAGAAGGAGATGTTCAAATTTGTTAAAGACTTCCTTGTAAAACAAACTTGTGTGTGTTTTTTACTAGGGTGTTATTTACTAGGGTGGCTTTTAAAAATATAGACCTAGCTATTTCTGTGGGATGTTGAGGACAGCACAATTTTTATTACATTATGGACTTTATCATTTTTTGTAAGAGGAGGGGGTGAACATTTCTATTTTAGTTACAAGAAGTAATAAAGTGTTCAATTGCCACAGCAGATACCTGAGACGGGGTAAGTAAACTTCTTTCTGAAGCGTTCTGGCTGTCTTGGTCAAAGTACAGGAAGTTATCTGAAGTTGCACATGGAGTAAAATCAGGAAGAACGCAGAGTTAAAACTCCTGAGACACTCACTGACTTAGCTTTCAGTTCTGCAAGTCTTACTCCTGTGGGAACTTACTGAGACAAATTCTACAGCTACATAAGCACAGGAATAGTTTTACTTATTTTAGTTCCAGTCAATTGATTTAAAGTTGTAATCTGCAATCGCTGTCTTGATGCATCTTAAACATGGCCAAGCACAGTGATGCACTTAAATGACTAGAAGGAACGCTAACTCCCTGGCTTCTCTGAAAACTTTCTGATTTTTGTTTAAATAATGTGGGGTGTTTTTTTTTGTTTTTATTTTTTTTAAGTAGGATGAATTGTTTTCTTCCTAGGAGTGAGGGAATATAGACATCGTGTATTAATCCTGTGATGAAAGAAATTACCTCAGCAGGTGGATGGTACCAACTTTCTACTTAATCATTTCCAGGTGGAACGATATCTCCCAAAGTTCTTCATTAGGGAAGAAGCTTTCAAAGAGCAGGTGGAACTGACAGTTCATACAGTTTAACACTTAAAAAAAAATCAGGAATAAGAGAAGGGAACATGCATCTTGCCTTAATTTTCAACAGTGGAATGTTGAGAAAGATTTCTGAGATCTCCACTTAAGTGAAGAGATCTAAACTTCCAGAACCGAATACCCGCAGAGCTTCGGAACTGAAGTTCTGGCCCTTACTATGATACTCACTAGAATTTACATCCAGTATCTGAGCATTCTTAAGTTTTTGAGAGAGTCTGGCTCTGAAATTTTTGCCGTGACCTCATTTAGCTATTTGTCAAAGCAGTGGAATATATGACTTGAGTAGACGTTACAGTGAGCTAGCGCAAAACGGTAATCAGTTCAGTTTTCAGTCCTTCAATACATGCATTTTGTCATGTGTAAAAAGCTGAATAAATAAAAAGAAAGCAACTAATAGTCAGCAACAGAGATGTAATTTTACAGTTTACTTTATGATCTGTGGACAGTCACTCCAGGCTTTTGCTTTCCTCTTGGCTAACGCAAGCCAGGCTGGTTCTGTTGACACAGGGTTGGCATCAGGCGTGGAGAATCTCTTGGCCACCTCCTTTGCCAGTGGGGTTGATGGAACAGAATCTGAAATTTCCACTGTTTTTGATCGGGTGGGGAAGGGAAGAGAAAAAAACGTTAGTTGAACCCTGTGCTTTGTTGCAGGATTCTAGAGATTTCGCTGCTTTTCTGTGGAGGTGTTCTGATCTAACACTTCGTATTTATTTCCAACCCTTTTAGTTAAAACTTCCTTTTTATTCTATTTGCAAAATAATCAAATTAGGAGGAGCTGTTTGCTTTTTCAGAGGTGACTGCAAGTAATGTAACTCATGAAAACAGGGACAAAATTTTCAGTCTCTGTGAGATCCAGAGAAAACGTTTCCAAGTTGCCAGTCATCTTTACATAAACTATTTTAATTACATCTGCAATATAGCAAACAATGGGAAATAAAGCTGGATTTTTTTTTTTCTCTTTGGTACTGCAGCTGCTGAACTGCCAACTGTATTCAGTAGGATTTAGATTCCCTTTTCAGATTAGGCTTCTTAAATAAGCGCAGAGAAGAAAGCGGTCCTGTAGTTTCCTGCCTCATTTAACCATGCCTGCGAGACTACCCTGAAGAAGAAAGGAACCAACTTTCTCCAACAGCAGTTTGTCACATTTTCTAGAAAATAATATATTTAAGACAAACAGCTGTGTCAGCAAGAAAATGTGTTGAATAAGCAACTGATTTCTGACAAGCAACTTTACAGAGCAGAACTGTAGAAGTATGTTGTAGAAGTCAGGTGGGAAGATTGTTTAATTCTGAGACTGAATGCCCTTGAAGGCAACCTGAATAGAAATGAGTCCTCTCTGACACCTATGGAGTAATTCTAAAAACCTTAGTTATAAAATAACTCCTCACTAATCCCGCCTTAGACATTTTCTTTTTTTATGAGCCAAGAAGCTGCTTTTTGTGAAGTATTCAGATTCAGTCCAAATTATTTAGTTGCATTTCATTTTCAGGTTTTGAATGTTTTAAAAAGCTTTAAAATTGCATGGATGGCAAAAATCGTTTATTTTTCTTTTTTGTACATCTTTAATCATGTATTTTTAGCTATAAGTGAATGAACAGTAGCAGCAGCTATTGCTGCAGACAGACACTTTGAAAAACTAATTATTTTAAATGTTATGCTAATTTATGCTATTTTAAAGGTTATTTCCTCTTATCAGTTCCTGTTGTACAAGACTCAAGTGCAAGTCTGAAATACACCAACTTCTTCAAGTTTTGGGTGTTTTTTTAATGTCCTTAGAGGAGGACTTGGCAAACTTTTATTTTAAACATGGTCTAGCCTGGTCTTCTGCCTTAAAAGCTCTCCTAACTGTGGGAAACCCAAATCAGTGTCATCATACATAATAAACAAATACTTGTATGTAGTGTATTTGTGTAGCTGATAATGGTTACCCGGCTCCAAACGTAGCCAGTAATCACACAGAAATCCAGTCACTGTTTCCTTTAGGGCCAACACAGTTCTGCACTGTCACTTTAGATAATTCAAAATTGCTAAGTCCTCCTGAATTCCCTCCTGAAACTCCCATTCTAGTGCAGAGAGACCAACCAAGGACAGCAGTGTTTTGGCACTTCTTTGATCTAATTTGGCATCATCTATTGTGCTAGAGTTTGACTTCTGCTAGAATTGACCATGTACAGTGTAACATCACACCACTGACTCTGTTGGGGTAGGGCTGCAATAGAGCCCTGTTACAGGTGGACAGCAATGCTGTAAAGCTTCTCTACCTGCCTACCTCCAAAGCCAGTCTGGACACTGGAAGCAGGCTAACACGAGCATGAAAAGTTTTGGGCAATCTATGTGAGATCTTAGAATGGTTTGGGTTGGAAGGGGCCTTTAAAGATGAGCTAGTCCAACCCCAGATGTTGCAGGTGAAGTCCTCAGGGATATCTGCACCGGCAGCTGCAAAAAATGTGTAAGGGTTGATCAGCTTGGAACAGTCTGTAACGTAGGAGTAGCACTGTTTTAGCCTTTACCGTTACAGATCAGATAAATGAATTGCCTCATTACTTTCAATGGTTGAATTCTGTAGTTCTTGGCTTAGACTGGTACTGAATAGATTGAGCTGATATGTGTATTTACTTTCAAAGAAGCCCACGCTATTTACTGTGCAACTAACTTACTTCTAAAAAGGTTTCTTCAACACCTATCTCTTCTCCAATACCTTTTGCCTGGGACTAATGTTGGCTGGAGAAATATTAGGCAAGTCTCTATTTCCACAATCACCAGATACCACCCCGAGTATTACGCTAACTTACTTATAAAAAGGTTTCTTCAACACCTATCTGTACTCTTCTCCAATACCTTTTGCCTGGGACTAATGTTGGCTGGAGAAATATTAGGCAAGTCTCTATTTCAACAATCACCAGATACCACCCCGAGTATTACGCTCTTTGGGGAAGTATTTATTGTAATGTGCCTGCCTTTTGAATATGGACTTGTTTCAGCTTAACTGAAGTGACAGATAAAGTAGTAGGTTCTGGTTCCAACCTTCCATACTAAATACTTGACTGGGAGGGAGAAGTCTTAAATTCAAAGTGACAGGCTACCTTGAACTGAATTGATTAGTTTTTGTATTTTTTAAATGAAACGAGAATGCTCGTTCCAAATATTCTGGGGTGAGTATTTCTCCTTGGCAAACTGGGAGGTGTGGGAAGACAATATGCTTCATACCCTACACAAATACACTTTGTAGAAGTTAAGTATCATTCCCCTTCTGTGCTAACCCCCAACCTAAAGGTAAAACAGTACTGCAATTGCAATTTACAGTAAATCAAATCCCTCGTGCATTAGACACGTTCCAAAAATATTGTTGGATACAGCTTGGGGAGACAGCCAAATTTTTGTAACTTGAACTGGAGCAATCCTAAGGAAATGCAGTAGTGCAACCTTAATAACCTGGCAAACCTGTTAAAAACCTGTTAGAATTATGTGCTTCCAGTGTAATGGCCAGCATATGAGACTGGGAGAAGTTGTGCTGTTGCGTGCTGAAAGCAAATGCATTTGTAATTCTAGGGGTAATATATGAGGGAAGGAAAAAAAAAATCATTCATACACTTTCTCAAAAATGTGCAATACCATTTCTGAAGTGTGTTATTCCTAGAGCAAATCTGAGTCTCTCACTGTACCTGTCACAGAAGTTGGAAGGGTGTTCGACTTTTTTAGCTGCTCCCTTCTTTCTAGTCTGGACACAGCAGTCTCTGTTTTCTTCTCCCCTTCCTGAGTTGTCGATTTCTGCAGTGTGCTTGTTTTGCTGCTGCTGCTTTTATTATCTGCCTGGTTACTTACAGCAGCCTAGAAGAGAGAAGGAAAACTGCTAAATGAGAAATGGTCTGTCATGTAATGACTACAAGTAAGAGATGTCACACTTGATGCTTTCATTCATCACCTGTCCTTTCCTTAACTTTCCTTCTCAGCAAAGGATCAAAACACTCTGATACTTCTAAAACTAACAGTTATTACAGACTGTAAAAAAAACGAAACCAAAACCAAAACAAACCCCAGAGTTAAATTTGTCATGTTGTCATTTCAGTCAAAATATTGGAACAGTTTGAGCCAGCCCTACCTGTTAAATACAGCACTGAAACACAGTGTGCATCTGTGGGCAACTTCACACCCACTGCTGGTTTTTTCTGCCAATTATTTATGTCTGTAATTATGCACTTGCCCATCAGAAATTTGAGTCTCGTAACAAACATCAAAATATACTTAGTTATCCACATGATCTCTCTTTTTACCATCTGTGGTATCTATACACAGCATCATTGTTTGTGTAGCATCAATTTTGCACTGTAAGTAGAAGTGTTTTTCTTACTAATAGAAAACCATGGACAGTAAATAGATATTTAGAGAACAGAAAAGAAGTGATACTTGAATTCAGTGCCTGCTTTAGGCATTTGCATGTTTCACATGACAGTTCATTTCTTTCGTCTGCATTTTATCCAAATAATATGTTACAATAAAAATAAATGCAAATTTACTAATGTTCACCTATAAATGAGTATTCTAGCTGTTATCCCCTAGACATTAAGGCTTAACATCTTACTTACTCAAGCTCTGAAAGAACCATGTTATACAATTTTTGTGTTCCATCGCCTGCACAGTGGTCATGCTTATGATTGCCATTAACTGCCACCTGATATTAAGGCATCAGTTTACACTAAAATTATCACATTATTGCACAGTATTTTCTCCTGGAGGTCTCAGTTTTGCAAATGGGAACTCCAAACTTTCAGACTACTTTTTACTCACTATCACTTTAGCTTTTCTTGAAATCTTACAAACCAAACATTTAAAAAAAATTATCGCTTTCATATAATAAAACTAGCTAACAATTATAATTATGGTATCAGTATTTCTAACGGGCAGGTTTCTAAAGATTGTTTACATTTTCTTTAGCCAGCTTCTCTGCTTGCTTCGCCTCTCTGGCTTGCCTTCTCTCTTCCCTCGTAGCTTGCTGCTCACGAAATCCCTTTTGCTTTTGCAGCGCTAATGTAATCCAAAGCGGTTGTGAAGTTTCAACTTTTTCCATCAATTTAGAGCCATCTAAAGAGTGCCTGCTCTGGAGGACAGGCTTTTCTGAAAGAAAACACAACAAGAATTGGTTGAGTAATGCACATCTCTTGTCTCAAGCAAACCCTTGCAACTTCTCTACCTTATGAAAGCTCTGGAGCTAAGCCCACTGAATGCCATGCCATTGACAGAGCTTCATGGACTGTTTTTATGCCTCAAGAATAAGACCTAATTCAACACACTCATACAGCTGTCCAAATTTATCCTTTTTTTGTGAAAAAGCCTACCCCAGATACTTAGACTTACAACCTTATTTACTACAAATATTCGCACTGTGAGATATTTAAGGGAAAGTGATACATATGCATTGATTGTTTCTAACTCTGATAAAAGGGATCCAGCCACTACGTACTGCAGTTCCTTGGTTTTGCAGACATAATTAAGGGAAGAAGAGTGTCAGAACTTCAGCCAAAAGAAGGGCGCTGGAATGATGTACTCCTGTAAATGCAGCCTCTCTTAAAAAAAAAAAGTGTTGTGTTTTTTTTTTTTTAAATTGTCATTTGAGCATTTCACTTTCTGTACCCTGCATGAAACTGGGGCTAGCACCCAGTATGGAGCTGTCAGTGGCAGGGACCAGCACTGGGGTGCAAAGGTGCAGAGAGCACAGAAATCCTCAATGGGCCCGGGCCCTGTTCTCCCAGGCTGGCAGCTGTGCCTCCCACTAGTTTCCATAAATCCTCATTTAAAAACAGAAGTGAAAGGAAAAAGTGTAAAAAGTGGTAAAAAATAAGCAGCAGTTCCACTGAGATATGGTTTTAGAAGTGTCATGATGCTTCAAAATTCAAGAATGGGAAAAGAATTGGGATTTCCCAATTAAATGCTGAATTTCTGCCTTGCTGTTTTGAGTGTCCTTATGCTGAAAGGGTAATTTTTGCTCTTGCAGAGAATACTATTTCAGGGCACAGAGGCTTTCTGCCCTCCTTTGAAGAGCCACTATGGCTACTGTAAATGTTTCTATTACTGAAGAGTGCCTCTGAAATGCAGACTCCTGTGTCCAGCTATACTGAGTGAGTTAGAGAATTTGCCCAGGATAGGCACTATAAGGGGACCTAGATCTTAATATTTTTTAAGCTAGATAATATTCCCCTAAAAACCAGAAACAATATAATGTAAATTATAAAAATTACTCCCTCTGCTCTGATGACACCATTACACGTGGAACACAGAGTCCATCCTCTGACTAACTAGGTAACAGCTCTGCCAAGGAAAACACACACACGCTTCAGTTACCTCCTTGAAATTAACTTTCTTAAGCAGGTCGCACGGGTCATGCTGAGTCTGTGTGGTTTTCAATTGAACTGTGGGGATGGGAAGTCCCATTCATTCAGACAACCCTAAGCAAAGTAGTAGTACTCCATGAATAACGTCAGGCAAATATTATAGCTTAAGACCAAATGTCTTCCTCTGGACCTCCAGTATCTCATTGTGGAAATGCAGGCAATACTAAATGACCTTTGAAAAAGACATACCTTTCTTCAATGGCTCAGGCTTTTTCTCATTTTTTTCTCTCCATGGAATACTTATAGATGGAAAAAATGACTTCTTTTCTCTGATTTCTTCCTCTTCATTTTTGTACTCATTGAATGGTGTGGGGTGCACTGCATTTGCTCTGTCTTCTTTTCTCCAGCCACCGTCTGATTCAGCTTTAAGCAACCGTTGCCCTCGCGTATCAGCTAGGTTTGATCTGTTCATTTTAGAGAGAGGAGATGATGGCGGAGTCTGGCTGGTAGGCTTTGGAGCTAAAGCAGGTTTCTGTGGGACCACTGACTTGCACGCTGGTTTCTCATGAGGGGGTAAAGCACTCTGGCCGGTGGGTGGTAGGACCACTGGTTGTGAAATTTCCACCACAGTAACTGAAGAGTCTTTTGAGTCTTTTAAATTACCAGGGACGTTTGGTCTCCCCATGCCAGGGGATGTACTCTCTTGTGGAACAAAAACAGAGGATTCTTTCTCACCTTCTGTTGTAACTAGTGGGTCAGGGACACCATCAAAACTATCTCCTGCACTGTATCTTTTCTTTTTCCTCTGCTCTGCCTGTTGATCATAATGGAAACGTAAAGAGTAGTTTGTCCTCCTTAACTTTATCCCAAAAGGAGAAACGCTTTCTTCTCCGTTTGGTGCTGGTTTATCTGCTTTTTTGGTGCTGTTATTCTGCTGATTTTCCAGAGCACCAGGAAGTTCTGGCTGAGGTAATTCTTTACCTGGAGAATGAGGAAAACTTGGAACAAGGAAAGATGGAAGATCTTTTGCAAATTTACAGCCTTCTGTGTTGTCTGTCATTTCACTATGCGTTTCCATTTTCTCCTTAGCCTTTTCAGCTAAGTTATCCTTACAAGTGGAAGCCACATACTCCTTCGAATCAGCGGATGAGCCAGTGATTCTTCCCACAGCCACTGTTTCATTGCCTTTTGCTGCACTTACATTCTCAGTGTTTGAATTGGTTTTTGAAGCTTCTGAAAACTTCTGCCATGCTGGTGTTATTGAGAACTTTGCATTTGCAGAGAGGGTCTTCCTCAAGTTGCCATGGGGAGCACCCCGTCCTCGGGGTGTCCAGTCGTCACTGTGTCTGCAGACACTTACTCGGTCTCTCTCATTATATTTGCTGTTTTCTGCATTCTTTAAGATTCTGGAGCGGATAGAGGCCCACTCAGCTAGTACAGCCTGGTTGTTCAGTGTCTCTTGTGCATATTTCATTCTACTGCTGCTGGGTTTGGGATCCTGGGTCTTCTTCTGGGCCTTGTCTGGTGAAGGAATATCCACATTTTTTCTCTCTTCTGTTAAGCCAAGTAATGATTTACAAGCTGTGTCCTTTATCTGGTTCAAGTTAACTGCTGTGCCACACAGCTGTGCTCCAGTAACCAAAATAGCTGTATGGGGCACACACACAGATGACGGGAGTGCATGAGAGCCCTTGCTGGCCGTGTGCATCCTGCAGTCTTTGATGGATGGAGAAGAGACTCCTGCTCCTTTGATGGGCATGACTGGACTCAGATTTACTTTCTGAAATATGATCTGTTTATCTCCAGAAGATACTTGAAATGTGAAGGGTCTGGATGCAGTTTGTCTTTCATCTACCTCTTGCCACCGAAGTTCTTCCCCTATTCGCTTTTGCTCTTGAGCCTCAACTTCTCTCTTGAGTTTCTGGGCTAGGACCTCTTCTGCTGTTTTATTCCCTTTTTCTGGCTGTTTGAGTTTTGGGGATTTAGATCCTTCTTGGAGCTTCTCCTCTGCTGGATGCCTATCAGCCCCTCCAGAATACAACTGATCCTTGTCCTGTTGCTGTTCCAAGGATTTTTCTTGTTGGTTTTGCTGAAGATTTTGTTCTTCTGTGTCTACCTTCTGCTCTTCCAGCTTGTTCCACTCTTGTTCATTTTGTTCCTTCTGCTGCTTCAGTTCGTCTTGTGGCATACCCTCTGCACTTTCCATGTGCATTTGTTTTGTGAGCTTGTGTTTTCTCTGCTCTTCCCGTTTCATTTTCTTACCCATTACTTGCTGGGGTTGTTCCTTCTCTGCCTTTTCTCCTTTCTCCTTCAAATGCTGCCTTTGTTCCTCCTGTTTCTTCTGTTTGACACTCTCAGCTTCTTTCTCCTGCTTCAGTTTTATTTCAGCTTCTTGAAGCTCTTGTATCTGTTTTTCTTCCTTATTTTGTTCCTTCAGTTCTTTTTGTTCCTCCAGCCAATTTCTTTCTTCTTCCTCTTGACACTGTTTCTCAATCTCTTGTTGCCTTAATTCTTCCAGCTCTAGCCGCTTCTGCTCCTCCAGCCCTTGTGCCTGTTTCTCTTCCAACTCCTTGCACCTCTGCTCTTCCCATTCCTGATGCTTCTGCTCCTCCAACTCCTGACATCTCTGCTCTTCCCATCCTCGGTGCTTCTGTTCCTCCAGTTCTTGTCTCTGTTGCTCCTCCTTCTCCTGGTGCCTCTGCTCCTCCAGCTCTTGTCTCTGTTGCTCTTCCCATTCCCAGTGCTTCTGCTCCTCCAGCTCTCGTCTCTGTTGCTCCTCCTGTTCCTGGTGCCTCTGCTCCTCCAGCTCTTGTATCTGTTGCTCCTCCTTTTCCTGGTGCTTCTGTTCCTCCAGCTCTTGCCTCTGTTGCTCCTCTCGTTTCTGGCACTTCTGCTCCTCCAGCTCTCGTCCCTGTTGCTCCTCCAAGTCCTTCTGCCTCTGCTTCTCCAGTTCCTGGCACCTCTGTTCCTCCAGCTCTTGTATCTTTTCAGCTTCTAGCAGTCTTCTCTCCTCTTTATGGCATGTTTGCTCTCCTATTTTCAAAGACATCTCTCCTTCAAAGAGATACTGCCTCCTCTCTTCTTCACAAAGCCTTCTCTCCTGCTCTTTCTGTATTTGGTCAAGTTCTTGGCACCTTTGTTCTTCCATTTCTCTTTGTTCTTCCATCTCTACAATCTGCCTTATCCTTTCAGCCTCAAAGATCCCCCAGTGATCTTCAATTCTTTTCTCCTCTGCCAGTGGAAGCTGCTTCTGCTCATCTCTGTTCTGGATTAGCTTGTCTGCTACGATGTGTCCGTTATAACCTGGGTATATGTCTCCATACAGCTGGGTTTCCAGGTCCTCTGGCTCAAATTCTGTTATTGTTAAACTTTGTGATCCCTAAAATTGGGAGACAAGTTTGGAGTTACTGAATATTGCCTATTGGCTTGTTATTCTTTGCAGTGAACAAAAAATCAGTTGCAAATGCAAAATTTCTTTTTTCTCTTTTTTTTTTTTTTTTTTAAACCAATGATTTAGATCCAGAGCCAACATACCCACCCCGATTTATGGATCACATCATCATAGATCCCATGGCTCTCACCTATTCAATGACAGCCTTTAAAAGAAAGAAAACATGCCAACAGTCATAACAGTATAACACTAAATATTGAATCACCATTTGGTGTACATGAGCTAATCCAGATTGAGACCTGCCATTTCAAATTTACAGAAGCTCAAGGAATACAGTACAAGTTTCATATGCCTGTTCTACTACTAGGAACTCCCATCTTTTAAGCCTGAAATAATTAGCACCTGCTTAAGGGTATTGTTTTGCCAGTTCTTTCATGGTAAATCTAGCTGTTCCTTGCAGAGACAGAAGCTGTTGCCTGCAGAAAAGAGCTCTGCAATGCTAGCCAGGAAAGAACATTGCTCAGGGAAACACAGTTTGGCTGCTTTTCACAAATCCTGAGTCAGGATCTTTTCCTCGTTAGCTGTGCTGCGACTCCAGTTCTATTGCAGGAACCATGGGACCATGCATGGGCAGAGACCCTAGAGCTCCCCAGCAATACTGCACTGTACCGCACTGAGGGATGCGCTAACTGCTGACGGGTTCTCCGTGCTGGGCATGGGGGTGCAACACCTGCCAGAAACAGAATGCAGATCTTCTTCACAGCTTATGCCTTGTCTCTGCAGCGACATGGTCTGAAGGTGAGCTGCACCTGAAGACTGCTTCCCAGCTCTTTCCTTGAGGAAAACAGCTCAGCTAATGCCCTGCCTAGCTGTCATTTGTTGAGCCATCATTTGGCTCCAGTTAAACACTCTGTATAAACAAGAGGTTTAAATTTAATTTCTTCATTGCAAGAGTGATAAGTGCAAGTACAATGGTGTGGAAGAAAGGACAGTGGCCTCTCCTGAACCCTGTATTAGTTGAATAGTCTTGTGCCATTTACAAGCACTTGTATGATGTCAGGATAAGAAACAAAATAGCCATGCAATAAGTGTACAAACCTAGAATTTGTTAATTCACTCTATGGCTGCAGCAACAGCTGTGTTACTAAAGTCTTATTCTTTCTTATAAGACAATGGTAGTATCTCTGTCAGAACCCATGCCAGTTTTAGAGAATCTTAATTTTCTTCCCAACCAAATTTTGCACTGATTGCCTATACCAGGGCAGCATTAACAGTGGCAAATATCCTTCAGACCTTTACGACCTACATTTTTTACTACAAAACCTAGAATCAGAAAGCTCTCCCAGTGTAAAATCCTAGTAGAAGTACTTCAAGTGTAAGTAGTATTTGTCTCAACTGGCTATATTAAAACTTCTTTGCATCTTCTCTCCAGCTAGCGTTTCATCTTTAGGTCTCTATCTTGATTTCAAGACAAAACGAAAGAAGCATGCATTTTGTTTTGCCTTGAAGACATGAGATTTGTTGAAGAAGCTTTCAATAGCTATCTCTAACACTGTTAATCACATCTTAAGACAGTCCTCTGTCTATAGCTACTCCTGGATTACTCAGTTATGGTTATTATGTACCCAGCTTCAAAAGTAACCCCCTCCTCTCGCTGTTTGACCAGTGATTCAATACCTTTGTTAATCTCTTGTGCTTTCTTGACATCCTCTGCTTTTTTGGCTTCACTGACAGCTTGTGTTTAGCTGCACTGTTGTCTAGACGAGCAACAGCCTGGGGAACTGCATCCAAATTGATTGTTTCAATTGTGCCAGAATAGGAAAACTGTCTTTTTGGCCGAGATGATTTGACTGGAGTGACCTGTTTGTACAAGAAGCTATTATTAAGCTATTTGTTCCATTGAAATAAGTAAATAAATAAATAATACACACACACACAAAAGCCTGTGCACTTTTGAATTCAAAGGAGTTACTAGCAGAAAAGATTTCAAACCCTGTTCTTCCATTATACAAATCATGAACTTTGGACATGAAAGTTACAGCTGCAATATTTTCCTGTTTCCAGTACTACACATTTTTATACTTTTCACTTAAAAATTACTTAGACCATTCTAACTGAAGTTTTTTCACAGTTTAGCTCCACTCTGAAGTTGTGGGGAATGGGAAGGGCAGAGGCAGAGTTTTAAGCAACGTTGAACACTGGGACATTTTAAAGTTTGCTTACTGTGGAAAAAATATCTACATCTTTAAATAATTTAGATTATACAATTTAGGCAAGAGCAAATCAGATATTGTCTTATCTAAGCATTATAACAGAACAGCTACAGAGCTCTACTATCTGCATGGGAGATAACTACAGTATTGGATCTCAGACTGGCGCAGTGCCTGTGGAAAACCTTCCCTCCAGAGTCATGTGGAGTTGTCCAAGCTAGCACCAAAGAGCAGCAAAAAATAAAATAAGACAATCCTGTCTTTGATTGGTGCTTCTTTCTTTTGCCCTTCAAATATCTGGGTTCAGAAAGTGCAAATACAAGCAAAGTGATTTAGTGAGACTCCTCTCATGAATAAATACAGTGGAACTGTATGTCTAGCCGTGCAAGAGCGAGCCTGTCATCAGTGTCTCTCGTAAGTCACCGAGCTATCATCCTGAGACTTGTATTTGGCACAATCCAAGTGGAAAAAGAAGGCAGAAAAAAAAGAAGGGAGAAATCTCTAAGGAAAGAAAATCACATACATTGTTTTCAAGACAGCTCTGTAATCTTCTGAGGTTAAACATATGCTAATCAGGGAACCAATTACTTAAAAGTTGATGGAACATTTTGCATAAGCTTATTGAATTACATGTAGGCATAACAAAGTAGCAGAAGTACTTACGAAAATTATGGCTCTGTGATTAATACATCAAATGCAGGAAAGCTGCAAGACTGGCAGAGACTAAGTTCTGCTGTTTCCTGCAATCAGCTCTTAGAGATTTCTCAATCTTAGTTATTGCTTATTTACTAGCCCCAAAACTGTGCAACATTCACAAAATCTTGCATGATCAATGAAGCAATGAAATACGTATTCAAGCAAAAACTGTCAGGCTTCTAATAGCTAAAATTAGAAAGTAACTCAGTGCAAACCAAGTGTAAAAGTTTTTTTACCTTTTCTTCCACGTCATGTCCTGTTCCAGGCAAATTCATTGTTCTCAACAAATCTGGAGTGTCAGTGGACTAGAAAACAAAAAGATTATCACAGGTAGATATTGAAATGGAAAGGATCTAATAAATATGGTTCAAAGGACTTGTGAAATCATGCATGTTAAGGTAGGATTTTTACCCTCTTTCTTGTCACTGCAGGATTGATGGATAAACAATTCTTATTCCTAAATGCTATGAGTTTCGCTTTGCTGCTCCTTGAATCACTGCTGTCTATACAGAAGCAGTTGCTGCTACAAGACACTACAAAAGGCAAAACATTCACCCTTCCTTAACAAAATAACCACGTTCCAAAGCAAAAGAAAGAGCACAGTTTTGTAGGATTTCAATCAGCTCTTAGGAACTTTCTTTTCTCCTGACCTAGACCTAAGGAAAAAATACAGGAACCTGATCAGGCATTACCTCTGCTGCAAGGAGTTTCAGCTCCAGGCTCTTGACGACTCCTCTTCTTACAAAGCCAACCATCCCCTCAGAACAATTGAAGCCTGTCAGTGACTAGGACTCCTTAGCTACCATCCTTCTCCAAGCCATCTCACAGGAGGGGATTTCTAAGGCGCAGGGGTTGAAGCAGGATTCTTCACACCCAGAAACATTGTTTTTAATCATTACATCACAGTATTGCTTCATATGACCTATGAATGTTGGGATCCCATTACACTAGGTGCACGTGATCGTTAGTATAAAGCCTAAAAAAATCCGCTTTACAAATAGTGGTTAAATGAGACCCAGAATTCTCGCCATTGATCCAAGTTACAGAGTCAGGAAAATCAGAAGCCACAAAGCAACACAGGAAACCTGTTTGAAGCAGAGCAGCGCTATGTGGTCCTGGCCACCAGCTCCCGACAGAAGCCTCCCCGTCCCTCAGGAGCTACGCAGATAAACACGCAGAGCAGTTACAGGGCCAACAGCAGAGATCAGAGCAGAAACCAGGCAAGCTGCCATGCACCAGAAATCTCTGATAAAGGAGGTAATATGAGTAGCGTGCAGAAAGAGAAAAGGAAAGTACCGAGTGCTGTGGCTGACCCTATGCCTGTAGCATTGCTTTGTTTGTGTCTGCAATCTTCTCTGAGTAGGGGTGTTCGCTCCTTCGGTATTCGGAAAAAGAATTATGCAAAGGGGCATTCCTTTAGTTTTCAAAATGTAATAGAAGAGTAGGTGGTAAGGACTGAATCTCTCCCTCCTTATTACACAAAGATACTCTAGTGATTTTTCAGTGCTTGAATTATTTTCTCCTTTGAGCTGGAGGTCACTAAGTGACATTTGGGTCTCCTGCAGGACCCAGCAAGACGGCTGTCTGCAGAGAATCGATGTTGGTCTCAAACGCGGAGTCTCGCCCTGTACTAGGGCACATAGCCAAAACCTGTCCACAGTCCCACTGCACTCTTTGTGCTCTGAGGCATGCAGGATGCTCTTGATCACCTTAACTGAATGCTTCAGAAGGGAGTTATTTGTGAAGCAGAAAAAATTTACCCTGCTTTGGCTTCATTTTTATCCTTCCAGACTGCAGAGGCGTGAGTGTGCAGGTACTACCCAAATGCCTGGCTCCCTGACAGATCCGACCACAGCCACGAAGGAAGTGGTCACAGAGGAGCTATGTTGCCCCTTAAAGACTGATGAAGCATTTGAGCCACCTCAGCCATAAATCTCCCTTCTGTGTGTTTGGCTAAACCTAGGCATGAGGTGCAGAGGACACTGACTGCCTTTCCCTCCCACACAGCTAGCACTAGTGAACACTGGCAGGAGCTCACACCCCAGCGTTCCTCTGGGATCCTAAGGGCTGCATGTGCGTGGTGGGCTGCTGTGTGCCTTCCCCAAGGGTTCCCAGGCATAAAGTCGGCCTCCTCCAGGCAGGGAAGGGGGTCCCTCTGCCCCCCGCATGCCCGGTAGCTATTGCAGTGACACACAGAGCCAGTCTTGCCTTAGAGGATTTCCACAGAGCTTCTGTCACTCACTGTGTTTCTTTGCTGTCTGAACAAGACCTTTCTGGATACCTGAATGCCCACAGTTCCTGGTATCAAAATCTTCATGGAGAATTCGAATAATTATTTGAATTATGCCGGACATTTGGATTTAGGGAGAACATTCTCAAAATGTTTCTCCCCCTTCTTTGCCTTTGGTTCCTTTCCATGAGAAAGATGGATATTTTCCTCAAGACCCAGGATTTACGGATTTAGGCTCCAGACCTCTCTCATTTTGGAATGATTTCCTTTTTTACCATGTGATGCTATGCACAACTTTCCATGCTGCGAAGTCCATATTTCAAGCAGTTTGTGTCTCAGAAAAATTTCGTGTCTTCTAGCTACACTGCAATTGATGTCTGCATTGCTGGAAATTCAGAGCAAACATTCAAACAGGTAATTCTGTGGGACCTGGCTCAGGATGCCAAGAGCACACACTTCTCACCAGTCTGAGAAGCAGGAGCTGAGAGATCCCATCCAAATACAACAGCCTGCTGAGCTCAGCGATGCCTCACTGGGGTCATCTGCTACGCCCCAGTGAACTTTACTGGTTTAGTACTGCTATAATGCCATGAATAAGTCAATTTAAAGTGCTTACTTTATTGCCACTGTCTGAGATCACTGTGTCCTGCTGAGTCTCAATCTCCATGGGGCTACTGAGCAACACATCCTCTTCTATATTAGCGTTTGCCTCTCCCATTGTCCTCACAGAAATTGTCATTTGTGGAGGCTGCCCAAATTTTATATTCTTGGCCAACTGTTGCTGAAAAACAAGGGAGAAAAAAAAAAAAAAAGGTATTTATATCATAAGTAAAACAAGCCAAGTCTAGCACGTGTCCCTTTTCCACCTGAAAGCTGCACAGAAACATTAAGGGCAACTTCTGACTCTGAACAAAAAACTCCCAACTTGAGGCTCACATTGCTGCAACATGATGGCCACCCCCTTTTCTTTCTCCCCGCAAAATGACCAAGGTCAGGAATTTACCTCATCATTTCTGATTTTGGATTATTAGCTTGAGTTCTTGTCAGTGTTGCCAACTTTTGCAAACGTACAGTGAATTTTGAAACATTCTTTCTCTTTTTTTAATCTATGTTCTAGGTTAAGACTTTGTTTATAAAAGCTAATTATGAAGCCTTACTGTTGCAAAGAAATAAGATTATGAGCCAAGCGTACACTGAGGAACTAAAACTGCCCCAAAAGGCAACCTTTTTCTTCTCCAGCCCCCAAACCCTGCACCTCATGCATCTGTAGTTCTTAAAGATATCCTTATTGTAATGTTTAGTCATCAGATTTAAATGTTAAGGGTTTGACATAAGCCTGCCTTAGAGGAGGCAAATTCTCAAAGGAGGGGAAATCCAGCTTCTTTTAGATGCCTGATCTCATAGGAACAATACTCAAACTCACATCTGCTCATGCTCACATACACTGCCAAATCACCACTTTTGCACACAGAAGTTTATGCAGGGGACATGCAGTAGATGAATGGATAAAAGAGCTTTCCCACCATTTATTTTCCTTGTTGAAGTAATCTTCTCTCAAGGGTTACAAGAAAGTACACTTGAATTATATCAAGCATAAGATGAAGTAAAATAAGTAGCATATAGTATCCGTCCTCTGGTAGAGTGAATTAGAAAAATTACAACCCTGGCTACTGCAGAGACACGTACTGTACAGTCTTTGAAAGTGAGCTTTTTGCAAATGAGTTAGAAGAAATTATCTAGAAGGAGCAAATGGAGTAAGGAACATTTAATGATGGGTTTTCTTCCCGAAATATTTCAGGGAATCATTCTCAGTTGGGAAGGAAGGGACCATGGAGTTATTTTCCTGCTTCACCTTCTTTCAAGCACAGAAAATTCTCCAAAGGAGATCTCCCATTTCTGTCTTGTATCACTATGAACATCTACAGCCCAGCGATACTCAATTCAACTCTGCAGCTTCTATTCAGTGGAAATGTCAGGTACATACACGGACTCCTGACACCAGTCAGAAGACTGAAGTAGACAGCATGTAAAACAAAGATTTTTATTTTTTTTTTCCTACAGCACAGAATCAGTAGCATGGTTTAGGTGAGCAGTTGGCAAGGGAAGATACACTTTAGTAGCAGTGCATGGACCTCTAAAAGGATGCAGGTCAGATCAGTCTCACTTGCCATCATTGCCCAGTGGAACAGACTCCTATATAAAGTTTATCCACATTACCCCAAAACATTACCAGATTTCTGTATTGAGCTATTAAGACAAAAAGTCTAAGCAGATACTCCTCACAATCAGGTTATTAAATTAGAATAGTTTTTCTCAGTCTCCTCAAGTTATGCGTTATTTATGCCCATTTGGATTTTGGCAGAAAGTAATGAAATTAATCTATTATATCATTTTGGCATAGCAAGCAGTTCTGAATAGCAGAGTTTTATTCCCACCCAGATTACTGGCAATGCACCCATAGTCTAAAGGCAAGGGTTTCACCAAATCCTCCCAAGCTTTCATGTTGGCAGTGCAACTTTCTCACTTGAAATCTTCTATGTTTCCATTGCGGAAATGGGAGCTGGAGAGAACAAACGGGCCTGTATTAGATAGTGTGAAGGCTGTAATTCTGCTCTATTCCTGCAGGACCTTTGATGCTAGTAGAAAATTATTTCAGAACAGCTTCTTAATTTGATAATGTGTTTTCTAAGTTGAGGCTGCTCCTTTCTTCTTCCTAAAGTCATATTCCTAGACAAATAGTTCTCCCAGGCAGAAAACTGGAACCATTGGCATTACCTGAGCAACCACCCAAGAAATTAAGGATCTGTTCATTTGTTCCATGATGAGAACATGCACACATGTACATATTGCGTGCAATGTGTTTTGGAGGAAAGGATGGTGTGTTATTCTCTCGATCAAGTTCTTGACCTAGTGTGTGTGCAATGCACGGTGGGAGTTGTGTGGTGATGGAGCTATTGTGGAGAATGGTCTGTGCTTGAAAAAGAATGGCCTTTTAAATTGTCATCAAGGATGCTTGAGGGCTCTGCTGTAAAACTGT
Organism: Cariama cristata; assembly: GCF_000690535.1. Lineage (NCBI taxonomy): Eukaryota > Metazoa > Chordata > Aves > Cariamiformes > Cariamidae > Cariama > Cariama cristata. The sequence continues at coordinate 40,967 of NW_009595056.1, forward strand.
GTATTTGTGTATATAAAAGCTTAAAATGTTGTTTTCCTGATATTTCCAGGAAACAGACTATCCTCAATATTTATGGACTGTACACAGTTTGTTTGTTTGTAATTACTTCAACGTTTTAAAAGTTTATTTGCTCAGACTTGCATAAATTATTTTGAAGATTGAAGAAGAAACTCTAGTAGCCCTCACATTCCTTTCAGGACAGAAGGCTCTTCTCTGTATTATTTATTTGTTGGCCTTTTTTCAACAAATTTAACTTAAAAAAAAAAGCCCCACTAATAGTTCTCCACTGACCAATTTCTTTTAGTGTGTTCTAATCTCCAAAGCTGATGCTGAATACCAAATGTCAAAATCTCAAATAGTTTATTGTTACCACTCAGCAAATTTATTCTTATTGCTTTCAAAGAGCAATGTTAAACCTGCTCCTTGTTCTTTTCTAAAATGTACTTATACTGTAACTACAATGCAATTATCCTCTCTCAGAAAAATTCATAGAGATACATTCTCTACCTGGTCAATCATAAAACCCTAAAAATGCATCATCCCTGAAAGAAAACAAAACCCTACAACTTTTACTTGGAAGAACACAAACAGATAGTTCCACTCAGAGAAGGCGAGATACATCAATTTAAGCTGCAAGGCCATTGAGAAGAGGCTGTATTCCCTGAAAAGGAGCATCTGCTTTACATTTCTCAAAAATTTCAGTTAGACATGTTATTTCTGAACACAAAACTATAAATCCTCCGTACTTGAGAATTCCCTGCGCTGACAGCATGTGGATGGTGGTTGCCTAAGGAAGATTATTTGCAACACCAGTCATTAGAAGTTGCAGGTGTGACATTTTCTTCTTTTACCATTGCAGAGTAATGTGTTTAAATACCCTTTTGGAAATCTCCATAGATGCGTATCAGTCTCAGTTAAATGACCGTGGTCTCTTTTGGTTTGTACAAGAAGACTTGTAATTTAACAGCCAGAAATCACCGTCCTGCTCTGAAATCTAGCTGTCAGCTAGAAGCAGAAGGAAGATGAACATTTCCTGCCTGCACCTTTCACTTCCAGCCTCATCAACCCCAGCGGGCTCTCCCAGTCCCTCAGTTTGCAGCCAGCGCACAGGTATTTCCACAGGACTTACGAATTGTTCTCAGCACCAAAACAGCAATGCTACCATATAGGACAATTATACCATGAAACGGTGGCTCGAGGGACCACACACACAGGGGAGCTTCAGAACAGGATAATCAAGCTGTGCTTCAGAACAGGTTTACCTCATTCCCAAATTTTTTTCTTTAAGATTCAAGAGGTGCATGAGAGTTTGTCTGTTCACATCCGACACACGTGGCTACTGGTGCGGCGCCATTCAGTGCGAGGTGAGGGGCAGGGCTGCACATCTAATAAAGGCAAAGAAATACTGGGAATTTAGAAAAAAAATTGAAAGTTTGCACTCATCCAATTTTTAAATTCTTCCTCAGTAACTGGACCATGACACAGGCCCACTTTTATTTAATGCAAAATAATTTGCTAAAATGTGATACTATTTAACTGACATCTTTACACCAGCTTTTAGTAACTTCAGAAATAAAGTTAAATTGCTTGGCATTGGTTGGCACCTCCAGCAAATTAAAAAGCTTAGACTTTCAAAGCACTCTGTGTTTGCATAGGAAATGCCACAGAAGAAACTTTCCATATTAACCGGCAGAGAGCCCAGGTCAGGCTGTACATCTCCTCTTTCACTCCAATTTGGCTCCTCTTGTGTGTACATGCCTGCTTTCATGCATGTTGGATTCAGCCCCCTGAAACCACATCATTCTTACGGCTCCATGTCTGGAGTGAATCCAAAACCAGATCTGCTGAGCTGCTTACTCTGGTTAAAAATCATTAAAACAGAGTGTACTATTTCAGCTGATTGCATTCAAACAAGTCTTACAAGAAATGCTGGTCATATTTTGCCCACAACTCAAATACCTATTTTTCACGTCTGTTTGCAATGTCCAGATATATAAATAAATGAAATTATGTTTTCTAGTTAGATATAATTGTGAAATAATGACTTAGTAATTCTTGTCCTAAGAAGAGCCATACTATTGAAATTCCACTTGGTCCTGTATAATCCCTCACAGTGACAAAAAAATCAAATGTCTTGGGAACATATAAGAACAGGGCAAGTGCCTACTGAGATTTTCCTTGTAAACCCTCCACTGGTTTGTGGCATCTGAGGACTTTTGGAGTCAACAGCCAGTTGGGAACTTTTCTTTTATGAATTTGTTTCATTGCTCTTTGACCTTTTATAAATATTTCATGAATAACAGTGCTGTATGACAATGAGTTCTACAGTCCAACTATGCATAAAGAAATATTTGTTTTGGTTTGAAAGTGCTACAAGTTTCAACTGATGCTCATGTGTTCTCATGCTGTGAAAGACTGAATAATTGTCCTCTATTCATTTTCTCAATTCCACTCATGATTTCATGCATTTCTATCATATTCTCTCTCTTATAATTTCTCACCTAGGCTGAAAAGACAGTTTACCTAATTGTTCTTTCTATGGAAGTGAGTCCACTTCTTTATCCAAACAAGAAAATCTGCAGCAAAACACCTCACATAAGCAATTCTTTTGTTTTGTCTTGTTAAATCAAAGGGAGAGAATAAACCAGAAAACATTGTGTTAGAAGTTATATTGGTATAGCCAGAGGCTTTAGAAAGTAAACTAGCTGTAAAATTAACAGGTAAACCTACTGAAAAGGAGGAAAATAAGAAGTATTACCACAGATGTTTTGGATATAAGATGCAGGGAGGGAACTATTCCACTCTCCGTTGCTGGAGCAGCATGTGTTTTGGGGCATTACACCTCACGAAAGATTTTGGGAGAGTCCAAAATAGAAGGATCGTGAAGAAGCAAACTGTGTATGGATCTCTAGAGATATATATTTGCAGCAAATCCAGATGCAAATTAAGATTTTGGTATATAGTGGCAATGGATAACTTACAGATGCTCACGTGTTAGGAAGAAGACTTTCTGGAGAAGCCTGAAGATACTTACAGGATCTGCAGCATTTGTCACCTGAATCTCTCCCCGCAGAGTACCAAAAGCAAAGCCCATGCGAGTAAGGAAAATGGAAGGTCATTTCAAGGGCTTAATATGATCATAGGAACAAGGGTGTCTGCCCCAGAAATGTTAGAATGATTAAGAAAAAATGATAAATTCTGTTTATAAAGTGAGTGAAAACAATTGTCAAATATGAAGAAAACAATTAGGCTGCAGTGGCACTAAAGAATATTGGCAACAAAGAAATGAATTGTAAGAAATACAAAGCTGGGTAATCATGCAGTGAAAATGCACTCCTAATTCTATAAAATGCAGCGCATCAAGTTAAAAGATAATAGCTTTGAGGTTCAGCAAATGACTTTGTAGCCTTGTTGAGACCTGGGCAATATCAACCAGAAACAACAGGAATGGCTGGTAGAATATAGATGTGCAATACACAGTAGGGGAAGCACCAGCTTGATCATTAGCTAAGATATGTTAATGACTAAAAGACATGGGATCCAAAACTGAACAGTCATTAAGTCTGACAGGAAGAAAATTATTTGGGACATTCATCATTACAAAGCCAGGGAAATGTGAATTTAAAAAGTAGTGCTTTAGAATTTGACCAAGAAGTCTGGATTCCCAAGATATGTTTTATCATAATTAATATCTGTGTAATACATGGGTGTTTAACAAATTTACAGAGCAGAGAGTTTGTTTTAAACCACGTGGCCACATGAAACAGAAAAGATGCAGCCCAGTAGTTCCTGAATCAATAAGCCATAGGCCATAGTCAACCTTTAATATTTCTTGCAGCGGACTGCCACAGCCTGACGGATGCCAGATGACTCGGGATACTTTCGGCAAAGGCAAGAGGCAGAGAACAAGCTGTCCTCCTGTCTCCAGAGACAGCAGCAATGCCACACCACCGTACTGTCACAGCAAAAGGAAGATAATGGCTTAGATGCATCAAGATACCAACACTCAAAACAAGTTTCCATTTTACTTGCTATGGTTTCTGTGGGTCTGAAACAAAAAACTGTCTTCTGTTCATTTGCTGACCATTTATGGCCGATATCAGTAGTAGGAAAAAGAGTCACAGCTGCAAAATGCGAGGAAGCGGACCTAACACTTTGATGCATGAAAAACCCCTCCACTAATCCATGAAAGGGAAGGATGTAAAAACAAGCTCCCAGAGTTCCTTTTAGGTTTGTTCTGACACACTGCTAGATTTAGCTTTTAAACATTCTGTCTCATTCACAGTCCTGTATGAGAAGTAAAACACCAGATCTCAAGAAACTGAGTTCAGCATTAAGAGTACCAGTGCCTGGGTACCATCTCTTTGTGGGAGCAGGTTCAGGTTGGCTTTCTACTTGGATCTTAAAATCTAGGCAATGACAAACCTCAGCAGATCCAAAGGACAAGGAAAAGAGTGCTTTTACAACAGCAGATGGCTTGAACCAAGAAATAACTTCTGGATACACAAAGGCTATTGGAGGTTAACAAGAAGTTGGGCTTTTCTCAGCCTAACTTTCAGTGCACACTAAAACCTTTGAACATGACCAAATCCACTTACAGAAAGCCTGATAAGATTAATGCCGCCAATCAAAATCAATAAAAAAACCAATGCTGCCAATCAAAATAAATAAAAAAAGAAATGAGAGCTATTCCAGAAAGAACTAATTTACCTTGCACACATAATCAGAAAGAGAGAATTCCTACAATAAGAAGCTGAACCAGTGCATACACTGGCTAGCTGCCCAGACTGCTACAGAGTTCTGCGCAATTACACAACACTTTTTGTGAGTTCGTCAACACTCCAAAGTCAGCAGAAATGCAAGGCAAGAAGGGGGAGACACTTGGATGGTCAGAAGAATGAGATCCAGCACCATCAAAATTAAATGGCTTGCATTTCTACTCTGTTTACAAAACCCTGTTCACCATGCTATCAGTTGGGCTTGTAAGCATCGTGCCTCTTCCAAAAAAGATTTAAGTTTTCCAGCAATGTTCACTGTACCACCCCAAAAAAACACCTGAAAAAGGTTAAAATCTGCAGAGCTTTTGATCTCTGTATGGAATACAGTGAGTTCAGAGCCAGCACAGGCCACTGAATCCTGGCAACACTTCTTTACTGAGAAGCATCTTTCCAGGCAAATGAAAACTTGAAATGCTGTGCTTCCACCGTGACATACAAGCCTGGGCAAAACCACAGTAATTTTGGTGGTGTAGCAACGACTTGGGACCAGGAGCTGGCCTCAGAATTGCTTTTAAGGAGTGGAGCGCTCTTCAGAAGAGATGACTGTCTCCTCTTGTTCCACCACTTGAAGAAATACAGACGTTCCCAGTGGGAGTGAGCTTGCAGAAAGGGATTTCAAAGTAGATACAAACTTCTGATTACTGGAGACCGAGTATCAGCATTTTCTGTGACTGCAAAATCACATAGCAAACACAGTCTCCTTTTAGAATACTACAGCAGAAAAAAAGGATGGGGTATGGAGTGCATAAAGCCTTCAGACAGGAATGATAGTCCAAATAACTGGTGAGACCTGGGACTCAACTCCACGGTCAATCTAAAAACGTGCAATGGAATTTTGGCATGATCTTGTCCTAAAACTCATGTTAACAGTTGCAGAAATCATGGCTAGGGAAATGGGGAGAGTTATGTGCTGGGCAGCAGGTTTCGCAAATACAAGAGGTGGTCCCTGGGCTTGTTACAAGGAGCCTTTCCATGGGGTTATGAAAAAAAAATCATGGATATTTAGATGAATATATAACTTCTGCGTAAACATGTAAATAGTTAAAAGTGTCATTTACAATCTATTATGCATTTCCTTTCTGATTGAACAAGCTGCTCTGGATGTCACCATCATCAGCAGAGTGGGAAAAGCTGAATCAGGGATGTTGTTACAGGCTGGGTTGCAGGTATATTAAAATGATAAAAATTAACTACTGTCCTTCAATTTTAAATAAAAAGGTAAGCACACTTTTGACATCAAGCAGCTGAAACAACACTCCCCCTTAAAATACATGCGAGTAACCACAACAAAAAAAAGTTTATGCAAAGTTCACATGAGCAAGAGCGTGTCACTGGCTATTTATTCTGTGACTTTCAAGAGTGATTATTTTTGCTTTAATTTTCTTGAGTTACCATTTACTTAGTGAAGATGGTTGTTAGCAACTGCAGTAACTGTACTTTTCATCATGCCTCTGAGTTTAACAAAGGCAGTAATTTCCATTGGAAATTTTAAGGTGAGTTTGGAAATGGGAGAAGCCACTCCTACAAAGTGAAAAGTTATTCAGAGAAAAGCTAATGTACTGAAGCCAAGACAGCAGATCCAACAGATAGGGAGGCCACAGCTCCCTGCAGAAGTCAATGGGCTTTGTATCCAAGGGAGACCCCAGCATTCTGCAAGACAGGTCCAACTACCTCGCGTCTTTGCCCAGAGTCAACAGCCATTTAAAACGTAAGGGTTTCTAGCCTGTAAAGTAGCATGCACTGAATCTACCCGATCCAGAGAAATTTAAGCTGAAAAACCAACACAGAGAAATTGGAGCTGTCCTTGTGTGGTTTCTACTTCAAAGTTCACGCACAGTCAGCCCAGCCAATGTTGTTCAGGTGCTCTGTCTGCTGACAGCACCGCGCAGGAAGGAGGAACAATTTCATCCTGAAGGTCAGATCTGTCTACCGTGCATGATCTCTCACTCACCAAAAAAGATGGACCGTGGGTAGACTTTGGAGGTGAAAGAAATCAGTGGTATTTTTTACTAGTCAGCCACACAGTAACGGCACTTGCACAACACTAAAAATTTATCAGCATTTTGACAGGACATGTCAGCATCCTGAGCAATAAACTGAAGCGTGCTTCTGAAGGACAGCTCTTTCAAGATCTAGAAAGCCACAGAGCTGAGAATCTTACACATGTACAAGAAGTAAGGCAAAAAAATTAGTTACAGCACTAATGGGACACAGTTTTGGAAAAGAAGGGAAAGCAGGTCATGTAAAGTTCTTTAGAAGAAAATACCCAAATGTGTTGTTTATGTAGTTACTTTTGTGCTGTTTGCTTTGGAGACATAAACATATCCATCTTTCATGAGAACCATTGAAAGGACAGGGAGAAAAAGGAGGAGGAAAAAAAAAGTAATGTATATAAAAGGATAATTAAATCAGCTTGGCAAAGAAGTCTCACTCTGCATGCCATTCCCTGCCGCCAACACCACCCTCATTTTTTCGCTCAGTACCACATCTGTAGGTCTCAGGCATACAGATCAGGGCACGCCAAAACCATGAGTTCAATTCAAACTAGTTCCATGGGATGCAGACATTTCTGCAGATTTGCTTGCAGCATCACTGCCATACCTTTCAAGACCAAAACCTAGATCTTCTGCAAATTATCTGCATTAGTTACATAGCTTTTGGCCAGACGATTTACATGGCTGAGAAACTGCCCCAAGGCTATTGGAAAAGCAACGCACTTTTATCCACATTTAACACATTCTGGAGACCATTTTCCACCACATTTTGAATATTTTTCCCACTTAGAATTTCTTACCTGAAGAGTTTTGACTTTTCCTAAAACGTTCTCCTGTGACATTGCTTGGATGGCCTGTTCACTCTCTGTTCTCCCATCAGGTATAAAAATACTGTCATGGGAAAAAGCTCGACTTCCCATAGAATAATGAGAGGACCTGGGAAAACCAGTTAAAAAGTCAATAAGCACAGCAATTAATTTATGAGAGACCCTTCATATCATAGCTGCCCTGCTGTATAGATTTTTCCCTCCCTCTTCCCTTCTACATAAAAGCTTTGAACATTCTCAGAAGAGAGTTATCCAAACATGTTCTGTTATCAAAAGTTTAACGGAGGTACATGATTCCTTCACACACAGTTTTCATCCTTGGAAGGTCACAGAATGGAGTGTTTTTAATAGGCATGTTGAGAAGTTCAATTGATTTCCCTTAGAAGTCTCAAATCTAAACGTTACTTTTAGGATACAGAGTAGGTGATGACGCTGCTGCATACATTACCAGACTGCATATTTAAGAGAGCATGCATTTGCGCTTAGTCCCAATGCTTGGGACCTGCTGTCATTCTTTGCCAAAGACAGACAGCAGGTCCCAAGCAAAGGTAGAACTGTAACACAAAAAGAAGTAACACTCTAGTAACCTGCTTCTAAAGAGCTACCTCATTTAGCTGATTACTTAGCTGTTCCTATCACCACGAGCATGAACACACCAACCATAAAATCATTAACCCCTCGAACTGATAGGAAGCTTATTACACCAACCCATGTGGGTTTGATTAGCAACAAAGCACAAGAGATGCCCATGTGTTATTGTTAAAGTAGGTACCGGTGCCAAGGAGGAGAGTGCGTCATGAACGACCTAGTTATATGACTCTGCTCTAAATCCATGGGCAAAGGGATTAAACAAAAAGTGGTTTAACTTAAAGGGAATTTTAAAGGCTCATCAAGAAAACTGAGAATTAAAAAAAAAAAAAGTTTGTGGGTTGTCACTTTGGGGTTTTGGGGGCATTCTGGGGGAAAAATACTTGAGTTTGAAAGTCATGTTTTGTCTCACCTAGACTATTTCATGGTGAGTGGAAAACCAGTAAAATACAAACATGATAAAAGCCACAGCAGAAGAAAACTGAGTAACCGAGAGGTCTTAAACCTCTCCTGTTAATAACCTATTGGCAACTCCATGGAACCCATTTATAGCTTCAGTAAACAAACAATCTGGAGAAAAAAAAATAGATACTTGTTATATCAATCTAACCAACACATTATCTACATGTGATAAAAACATTACATACAAATACTTCAGCAAAAGCAACAAACACGGTAATTCCAGACTGAGGGTTAAGTAAAACAACAAGAAAAATTAAAGCCTCACATATTTAAGAAAGTCACTACATTATCTTTTTCTCCCTTTTAAAATGTCCTAATTATTTATAAAAATGTTCAAAATATTTCTATTCATACTTTAGAAAAAACAATATGTTTGGAATGTATTTAGTACATTTTCATCTCATTTTTTCCTGGGGTATGAACATAATCTTTTTAAGTAAAAACAAAAATCTCTTCTTACCAAGGAAGAATATTATATAGGGTTAGATTAACCTTTTATAACTGATTAAATGATAGGCTATTCTTGACTTTCATAACAAAATTTCTTACAGGTAACCTGAAAAAAATAGGAAACATATCCCCCCCCGCCCCCCCAACCTCTCCCTCTCTCTAGTTTATACATAAAATACGTTTGCACTCACAAAATAATCAATCCAAGTTTTTGGAGAGAACACACACAGTTTTCTATATAATTTCATACTCCACGCAATCACAGACTGACTGAAAAACTATTTTTTATCCAGAATTAATATTTGAACAACATGCCTCATTTGAAACAAACCAGCACACAATCAAGCAAAGAGCTGGTCAATATTTCACAGTATTTTTAGCAATCAAAGAGGAGGAACATTTAACTGCTGCTATATTCTATTTCAGGTTTTTGGTTTGGTTTGGTTTTTTTTATCAAACCCACAACCTGACTACCTTTGGCTGCTAAAGGTAATACACCTTCTTTTAGAAACCTTTTATTAGATAAACCATAAAAAAATATTTTTAAGCCCTCTTCTAAAGAGGTTTCTATACTGACTGGTCATGACTTAGCCTGTACACAGAACTCTGGTAAAATTGCATGGCATTGGAATACATCAACCTTCTGTGGCCGTCCAGGAATCAGCCCATGAACCACAGTTTGAGAAATGCCCCTTAAACAGAGACAAATTCCCAGCAGGCCTGTCTTCAAAGCAAGTGGTTTGACATGAAGCTGAGTGAAAGCTGGCTTTTTTTCACACAACCATGTAGGTCTGTTTGAACTGGAAGCTCCAGCATTGCGTTCAACAAGTGGGGAAAAAAGGTCTGTAGTCACAACCAAAACTGAGGGGAACACGCAAAATTTGTCAAACCAGCCCATGCCAACTCCTCCTGCATTTGCGTGCTTCGATATGTGAAACTGCTGCAGGTGCAGAAGGCAAGGCCAGTGGGAATTGATCACTTACTACTTACCTTTGAGCTGAGAGATCTGCTGAGGATGCATAATCCAGGTCATATTGTGCTCCAGAGAGGATCCTCTCTCAAAGATTTTTCCAGCAATATTGTGGCTCAGATACTTGTGGCTTTGTCTCACAGCTATTCACCGTGCATATGACACCATTCTCTCCTTTTACTGTCCAGTGGGTTGGTGCTCTCATACTTAAAATTAGACAGCTCATGTTTATTCCTATTGTTTGTCACAACTAATTAGTAGACGAGGGTTGCAATTCAGGCACCAAAGAGTTCAGTGACTTGTCTGCAAGTTGTTCTTGACCTTACTAATGAATCTGTTAATATTTAAGTTGGCAACAGCCAACCTGCAGCTTATGAACTGGACAGGGTTTGCTAGCAACTCACACTCCAAAACTTCAGCTGACCAGCAGCAGGGATGCTCTGGCAGTAGGAACTGCCTGATAATCTGAGTCCCTGAAATGGACGAAGAGAGCAACTGCTGAGGTCAGTGCAGGTGGACTGCCTAGGACATGGCTGCGGATGAAGATCTTCCCCATCCTGCTGCACAGCCGAGGATACCTTCAGTGATCTAGTCTCACCTCCTACCTGTGAACTAATCCAATGCACCTCCTGACTGAGATAACACAGTGTACCAGCTTCTGGCTATGTGCACATTTGGGTTTATGGCTAGTGCGATCAGACTTGTTAAAATGTCATTTAACGCTTCCTTTGGGACACTGGGTCATGTGAAACAGCTTTGGAGCTTCACCTGACCTGCAATCATAAGTACATCACTACTCAAAGTCCAACCCCATCTTTGACAAGTGCCCACAATGGCACCCATGGCAGGTTAGGACCACGCTAGGCGCGTATAGCGTCTCTCTCTGATGTTCTCCCATACGCCAACTGCTTTCAGTTCAGACACTTCCTCATTACATGGCATCACACACTTTTGTTTCACAGAGCCGAGGCCAAACATATTGGAAAGCTTTTGTCCATTTTTGTTTTCTTATTAACTTAGTAGTAAGCCAAACATATTCCAAATTGTCAGAACACATGAAACATTCACAGGAAACCCTGCAGTGAATTAACCCAAGACTTCTCTCTATTGTATCCCCTCAAAATGCTTTGCAGATACATTGGATATTTCAGAACTGGGTGACTGAGCAATTTTGCTAGCCACATGTCTAATAACTAGTAAAGATGTCCTAATAATTTTGCTTAAATGTCTATGTAGGCTAAAGTGCATCGGAAAAAACATATTTAGACATTGTAGTAACCTAGTTTCTTTTACAAGTGAGTTTAAATAGTGTTTAAGGTGATTTCCAGGCTACTTGAATTTTCTGAAAGGTCTCTTATTTTACTCACTTGGAGCCCACAATCCTTTCAAATCTTCCCAGCTGTGAGTTTGACAGATTATATCACAAAAGTCCTTTTCCCATCCCTTTTTTTCACTCTCTTCACGTTCTGCTTTTGGAAAGATTGAATTTCTTTCAGTCATAATACAGTATGAATAATTGAGTTTCCTCCACTGCTACCCCCATTCCCATCTCTGAAGTTTTTCTCAGAAGCCTTTATACAATAACATCCTCACAATCCACATCTACAGACTGTGCTTTGGAAAGCCCTCCCCTCAATTAAAAGGCATGCTGACATTGGGAATAGCTTTTGACGGATTCATGGTATGTCAGAGACGTGGGCTACAGTCACAGCCTTAGTTGAAGGTATTAGTTTTAAACTGCCGTATCACTTCCAAGAGATGTGGGAAAACAGTGGCATCAGTTTATGAGCACTTTTGTTGATAATACCAACGATGACACTTCAGAGGCTGTTTGTGCTGAAAATAACTGAATCATCATCTGACTCACTTCCAGAAACCTGACTAAATTAAATGAATTATGGATGCGCTGTACCAAAATACAAAGCACTTTTAGCAAATCCTTAAAGATGTTCTTTCTGAAAATGTGTTGCAACCCAAGTATCATGTTCCAGTTTCAGCTCCAATACACAAATTTTCAAAATGAATTTTCTCATACTCAAAGTTGAATTCCATTCGTTCTCAGAGTTTTCTTTGCCACACCTGTATCCCTCTTCAGATTCCTGAAGACAGATCAGAATAGTTGGTATCTCAGCAAAACTAAGAACATACTTTTCACCTTCTTTTATTAGAATGAAATTCTTAAGAACTACTACATTTTTGAGAACATATGAGGGGTTCTTTGAAACACATGGGCTTTGGCACAAAAAAGAGTGCACCAGGATATATCTTTATCTTGAGAGTACCCCAGGAGCATAGAAGTACAACAGAGCCAACCATCCCACAGGAGTTTTACAAATAATGAAGCCAGTAGTATCAAATGGGTAAGAAATAGAGCAAGACATGGTGTATGAAGACCACACCACACCACATCTTGACCATGGACATGATGTGGACTCTTAGCCCAGGTTTAACTGTATTTGGCTGTAAAAAGAGTTGCCTCAAATACTTATTGCCGCTAAATAGCTTTCTTCTGCACAAAACAAATATGTTTCTCAGACTCTTTTTTTAACTCAGTGCTGATAAACTCGTTCCTCTGGCAAGGGAGAACAATTTCTGCTGCACTTCAAACTTTTGGAAGAATCCCAGAAAACCAGAGGAAAACAGATTACATAGATATTGGAAGGATCATAGCTCTAATGTATCTATATATGAATCTGGCTTGCAAAAACCTCTGTGCAGTAACCCCTCTTTCCATTACTCACTCTTGCTGAGGTATCTCGTGTGTGCTAAGAAACTAGGAAATGTGAAACAAATCCTTCACAGTGGAATGGAACCACCCTGAGCCTACAAGAAAAGCCTTACTCCTCTCCCATGAAGACCAGCAAACTGAGAGAGATTGCTCTTTGGACCCCCATCAGCCACCCACTGTTATACATCGTTTTCTGTTTAGAATGCAATTTTCCATCAGCTCTAGGTGCTCCAAGTCAGGACTGGGTGAGGTATCACCCTTTCTCCCTTTATCCTCCTCCCCGCGTGTTCCCATCACCTCTTTTGTGCCTGCTTAGTAGTGCTCATGGTTCATATGAAACAATTCAGAGAGTTGTTCTAACTGAACAAATAACTGCAAAAAAAACCCACAAAACAAACCAAAACTCAAAAATCCACACAACTTCCTGGTATGGCTGAGCAAGCACTGACACAAGCTTCCATGTTAGCTGCATGTCCAGAGAGCTGCTGGAAGGCATCGGACAACTGCAGTCTGGGCTGCAGTCAGCATGTACTGCTGCGGGACTGCACCCTTTGGTGCATCACAGTACATGCAGGGGTAATACTGCACAGAATACAAGGGTAAGTTTACCTTGGTACTGGTGGTTATTATGCTTTAGACCCCATTTTTCCTCCAGAGCTATTTCTCCTCTCAAAGACAAATGTGGGGTCCTTAAAAAGGGGAAGTTTTGCCAGCAGGGAACACCGAGGTCTCAGATCTTGCATAATCCCGTATCAGTGCATTACTGTAGTACAGAAAGCTCGCACCACCAATTGCCTCTTCGGTGTGTCATAAATGTTCCTCCCACTCTGATATTAAAGAGTTAGAAATAGAAACTGGAAAATAAAGGGAAAGAATGAGTTGCACTGTTCTTTCATGTTTCTAGAGACTGACTCCAAAAAAACCCCAGTCTTATGACTTTCACTCTTTTAGATTTCTATTAGAAACCGATTCTGTGATCATTAGAGTCAACTTTTTAACATAAAGCCATTTTTAACACTAAAAAATTCACAAAACATGCAAAGCAAGAATAAATTTGTTTTAGCCAGGTATTGACCCTTAGTATAGCCCCTTCAAAGACATCTGAGAGTCACCTCCCAGAAGAGTGCCCCAGGGAAATGTCAAGTGGTTGCTTTTACCTAATGTATTGTTTTAAAAAAGAAATCTGATTCCAGCTCTTTGCATCTTCCACGAATGTCCCCAGGGCAGCTGGAGATGAAAAACATAAATTGCATTTTCTAGTCATTCCAGAGATGCATTAATACTGTAATAGAGGAAAATGGATTGTAATTCCGAGCTGTATTTTTAGTGCCCTCTCTTTCATCTGTCATGCTGGAATCTGAGTTTTGGTTCTAACTCACGGCTGGATGGGGAGTATCGTCCATACTGCAACATAAGTCTGAGCTACAACTATGCTCAGACAGCATGTTGCTTCATTGCATTAACAAGCTCATAAACACGGTCCTTACAAGCTAAGTAGGCAAAAGGGAGACTTCTTTAGCAGGGTAGTTGAAGGATCCTTTTTCATAAAGTAAACTTAGAGATCATTTCTGTGCGTAATCTAAGATGTATCCATATCACCTTCAGGAACTGCTGAA
>NW_009595056.1:55410-81260 GCF_000690535.1 Cariama cristata
CGAACTCTGGGAAAACTGCACAGTCCTGTTGTTATGACCCACCAAAGTCCCACGGATGCCAACAACCTGTTTTGCAGCCTCTGTGTTAGTAACTCTGCTCATTTCAAAGATGTGATGCGTTAGCTTATACAAAGCTCCAGTCTGGTGTCACCAAGGCATCCGTAACCTATGAATTTACCATAAATCTATTTTTTTTAAAGTAGAGATCAAGCCTAGCTTCAAGTACACCCAATGCATCTTTAATACATGCTAATAATCTAGCTAAAAATCATGATAATTAAGGACATAAAAAGTAATCATGGGAAGTATCAAGGCCCTGAGTCCACTAGTAAGCTTGAATATCCCTGACCAGCCTCATCTGGGACCTCCACCCACACACATGGGTCCAGGAGCTCTATTTAAGATCACAGTTGAGGCTTTGGTCCTGAGCTATGCTGGAGGAGTGCTGGTCTCCAGTTCAGCCACAACTGTGCTTGGCCACGAAGTCCCTTGATCCAGACCTCCATTTGCAGACCAATTTCCTGGCTTGCCCTTGGCGCTGCCTTCTCAACTGTGGACCTTTGGTGTGATCCATGGATCTGATCCTCATCTACAGACTGACTTTCTGGCTCAGCCTCAGACCTGCTTTATCATTCAGATATTGCTTTATCTGTGCTCCTGGTTGGACCTGGCCACCATCCCGGCATCTGTCCTGCTTGTCTTGCTTAGATACCGTGGGACTGGGCCCTGGGCAACAAAGCCCCTACCCTGCCGTGGGATCCCTCTTGGTGCCCTGCTCGCCCTCCCAGAGGGAGCAGCCCTGCCCTTGCTGCTGCCTGACAAGAAGGTTAATGAGGTGGGCCTAGATAGTTCTTGACACATGAATTTTATGTAATTATTCACCAAATTGTCTAATCTCACAAAGTCTCCGTATGCAGAGCAAAGGTAGGCATCACTCTAGTTTCCAGTAATTCTGCAAGTGAATCCCTAATGCAGCTTGAGGATTGCGGACAATTCACCAGTTATCACAGAAATGTGCAGACTAGTGGAAGGAACAGGGCTCTAAACGGTCCAACTCTTCACACTCAACCTGGCAATCCATTGCATGTGACACTATTCTAGCAAATAGCAGCATATGTTTATGCAAACTTTGCTCTAAAGTATGGCAAAAATGTGCAGAAAAGGAAGTGAAAAGTCTAAGTTAGCCTTGGCAGGAATAAGTGCTATATAGTGATTGCATTTAGCTCATAAGGAAGAAAAGGAAGAAGAAATAAGACAGTACATTACACTACAGGTTACAACTCTGCTTGGTTCAGGAGCCCAGCCCTAGACCTTAACAGCTGGTGAAAAGACAGTTGCCATGCAGAATCTGGAAGGAAATAAAATATATGATAACTAAGAGGGGGGAATGGAATGAAAACATCCAAAAGCAAGCCAAGGGAGAGGACAAGTGGATAGTAAGGCAGCCTAACCTTTCAGGGAGACTGAAGCAAGACAGCGTATGTGATGGAAGAAGGGAAGACCAGAGTGAAAAAGAGTTCTGGGATTACTGAGATAAAAACGAAGCTAGTCATGACCAGGGCTGACGCTGAAAGACAAGCTGAAAAGGAGACAGAGTGGGACCTGGTATAAAATGTTGAGGACTGTTGCAGAGACAAAGCCTGCTGAGGAGTTCTCAGGGTGATATACAAACCACAGTGTACATAATGAGGCATCTTTGCACTCAACTAGCAGCTGAAAAAAAAAATAAATTAAAAAATGGCAAGCTGATGGCATTTAGTGCTAATTTCTAGTAAGTGCTAAAATTGCAACAAGTAGTGAAAAGTCCTAGCTCGCATACCTGAGAAGAAAGCGTCTGGAGCACAAAGACTTAAGAAAGTTGGTAATAGGATGGAGGAAGGCAGAGCTGAGGTGTCAAGAAAGGGTAAGATCAACAAAAACGCTGACCATGATGTTAGTCTTATGAATTATGTTCTGTCAAGACACCTGGGACCATTTGACAAGGGCTTTTCCCACTCCTCTGCCCTGACCACATGGCACTCAGCATGCATCAGAAATGGCCATTCATAAGGTGGTTGTGGCTCCTATTCCTGTGCTGCTCAGGTGTGATATAAATTACAGAAAAGGTGAAACAACTCCAATTTCACCAAAATCTGTAATAAGTCCTATAAAAAGATCCATGCAAACAAAGAACTGGAGAGAGCAAAGCTGCTCTCTGCCTCTACCTTTTCTGTCCTGGAACACCCCTTTGTTCCCACAACACACCTCATAACCCAGAAATGAGAAACTTGTTTTACATGGATCCGTGTCAGCTGCCACAAGCGAGGAAAATCCAAGCATGCTTTGTCTCTAAAAACCTTGCAATGTCCATGTGCAGCTTTGCTCTGCTTGGCCTTGAAGAGATACTTACTGAAATCGGAGTGCTGCTAAGATGAAGCCTCCAGGAGCAGGTGGGCACCAAGCAGCACTGCACCAAGGAACTCCCACTGGGGTCAGGAAGGCACTGAAAATCAGGCACTTACAAAGGAAATTAGAAAACTGACAAAAGCCAACTGCAGAATCAGGCTAATAAGCAAAAGAAAAAAAATAAAATTGCCCAGTGTATGAAAATTGGATGTGACAGAGAGGAGGTATTTTGGGAGATCTTTGAAGCTGCTAGCAGGTAGACAGATCACTTTTTTACTGTCGGTCTAGATTGCTTCATGCAGAACTGCCCAATGCTGCATCCCCGCAAAAATGTGTCAAAGTAGTGGCTGAAATTGTCCAACAAGGAATCAGGATGTTCCCCTGGACCTAAACCACAAAAGTTTCTGACTCTCTAGGTCTGGTTGTTTTCATGTTTAGCCAGTACCTTCAATTCATAGGGATTTATGAATGTATAATCATACTACCAGCTACTAAACAAATACATTAAATACAGTTTTCTTGTTCTTCCTATTTTAACAAAGCAAATTCTTGCAAGTTATCATTTATAGGTTGTTGGGTTTCCCTCCTCCTCACTTTCAAATTTAGAAACCAAACAGCTGAACTGTTGATGAATCATTTTCATGAGATCAAATGCTCTAATAGTCATGCAGAAAAAAACAATTCACAGACATTAAAAGTTTATACATTAGGCTTACAAGTCTGAGTTGGAGGTAAAAGCAAGACTTCACTTTATGAAGATTTGAAAAAATCACAAGCTGCTTTTGGAAATTTTGGGACAGATTGTATGCCAACAATTACTTTGATATGTCTGCTTTATAAGAGTCCATCTAATTTAGATGCCAAGCACAGACTGTACCTCGGGATCAAGCCTTTAGTGAAATCCCTGAGGCGGCCTGGAGCAGGAACGTGAGTCTTGGTGTCCTGCTGCTGACTTTCATCTGCACCAAATTTGATGTTTACAGGTAGTACAGGACAATGCTAAGAAGAGAAGACCGTAACATCCACCCTACTCTTTTCACCATCCCCCCCAAAGCAATGTGGGAGACACTCTTCACGTGAAGCGCATTACCCATTGAATGATGGGGAAATCTGAGCTGCAAGGTGAATGTGCTACCAGAGCAGAGGCTGCAATTGCTCAAGAGCTAATCCGAAGTCCAGAAAGAAAGAGATTGAGCAGTTTCTCCTGACTGTTGTTTTGGTTTGGTTTTTTTTTTCCTTATTTAATCAATCACTACGTATGCTTTCAAGGTACATGTCAGGTAATTACCTGAGCAATAATAAAAGAGTCACTTGAAAGATGAGGAAAATATAATTAAATTCATTTTTCAGGCCAGTCTCTATGACAACGAGAGTGAATGCCACTGATCAGCAGTTAGTAACCAAGGCCACATTTGATGCAGATGGGTTGCTCTCATTCACATGAAATGCAAAATGAAAATTAAATATTCAGAAACTAAAATGGAGATACAAGAGATGAGTAATAGTGAATAAATTGTATCACCTCCTAGACCTGACTTCTATAATATGCTGTTATTGGAGAAGCAGAAGACCACAAATACCTGCAGAAATTTGCAAGCTGAGTGCACTGTTTAGAAAAATCAGATGAATAATTTTGTTTTCCAAGGTAAATGCTCAGCTGGGAACAATCACAGAAAGGGTGGTTGAGCACTGAACAAGCCTCTCCTATCTCTAACTTCTATTAAAACAACCACAGGAATACAGGTCCCAATCTGCACCCTATAGAAGAACCTGCATTTTATTCGGCATATGTATTCTCTCAAAGCTGTGATGTTCCTGCTATCCATGTACGCACAAACCCAATATAAACTGCACTCACAGTAACAAAGTTCACACAGGCTAAAAACATATGTAATGTCAAAAGTACACCTAGTGCTGCTTTTTTCTCCCCCCCCCTTTTTTTCCCCTTTGTTTGTATGAACATGAAAGTTGGAAAAGGGACTAAACCACTGTGGCTTTCTTGGCATTATTTGTTGCTATCATTCCCTCCTTGTTTACAGGGGACCAACCTTCTCCTATCAGTAAAGAATTCATCAAATGACTCCCTCTTATCTTTTACATCCCTCTGTGATTCATCATTTGTTTCCACTTTTTGTAGGCTTCTTTATCAAATTTCAATCCATTAAAGAGATTGTGATTTAGCCATGTTGATAGCTATGCTTCCTATCCTTTCTCTGCCTGAAAATTTGTGCTTCTGCCCTTTGTGGCCATTCAGGCACAGAATTTAAAAATTCATGTAAAATTAAAATTTATACTTTACAGGTCAAACACCTCTTAGATAAACAACAACAGCTCTCTGGGATTTATTGCCGATACCATGACTGACTGATCAAAGCCTGATCACATTATTTCACCTTTAAACAATCCTTTGAGGAAGGCCACTAGCAGGCAGGTATCTACCAAGAAATATGCTGTGCAGGTGCCTCATCCCATGGAAGCCCCGTCCATTCATCACTGACGTTCTTTCCACCACTGCCATCGGCCTCTCTTAAGCAGAGAGAAGCCACATTTGCACTATAAAAGCTGACGGCTGGTATGAAACCACTGTCTTTTCACCTTCGGGCTGTCTGTGGCTTTCAGACTCAGGTGTAAGCCACCAGTGAAACAGCCCAACCCACCCAACCTCTGATAAAAATTAAGTTTAGTGAATTACTAAATGAAGGCCTCTTAAGATGACAATGAAATGTGTTTTTTTTCCCCTCTCCCCAATCCTTCTTCTGCTTTTTTCAAATGGAAATACTCACTGTTGGTGCTGGCAGATGGACTGCCTGGAGAAATTCAGGAGACTTCAGTTCCCACCAGGAGAAGGCAGCCACTCACACAACTTGCAGCTCCATACAGATGCATGACCTGACTTGTGCTGCATCTCTGCCACTGCATCCCGGTTTGCCACTCTGGGGCCTCCCCCCAGGAACTTCCCTTCACAAGCGATAAAACTCCTGACACAGCTTGGGAACAGACTGTGCTCCTTGCCCCAGCTTTAGTCCATAAACAGTTCGTTGCTTATTTTGCTTATCTCTATAGTCTAGTGATGAGAACTGTGCAAAATACTTGCCTTAAACTCACGTGAAGCCCATCTTTGAGTACAGACACTGGGCAAATATTACAAGTACTGAAAGATTTTTCCTTCAGCTCTGCATATGCCCAGTTTACATTTCTAGAACTGAAGTTTCCTGGCAAGATGTCAGAACAATTGTCAAGGAAAGATAATTTTGAAGTTCTGCTGGTAAACTTGTCAGAAACCAAACTCCATATTTGCAAGGGAATGCTTTTGGCTTCTACAATCATGGAAGTGACACAATGCACTTAGATGATCTCTCTGAATTATCTGCTCAAGTACAACAAGGGTACAGTTTGAACAGCAAATACCAACTCTGCTGGCCAAAATGAGGCATTTCCAAAGGACTAATACATTCGGAGAAATCACACTGTTTATGCACTTGGTCCCCACAAGCAGAAAAGCAGCTGAATTCATAAGCTGAGTAGTAACCGCTGTACAGTTTAGCACAGCTCTACCAGGCAAAGAGCTGGGAGATTTGCGATCCAGTCCCAATAGCAATTCATGCTGACAAAGATTCAGTAAATACCGGGCAAAGTTGTTTATAAAACAGGAAATCTCTCACTTTTCTTCTTCACAGGCAGTCTTCCTCAGCACATAGAGAGAACTAAGATCTTTAGGCGACTTCCTCGTAATGAGGATGGCTTTATGTAGGTGACCTGAGAACAGTTTTACAGGGATTATGTAGAACTTGATAGGGATTTACAAATAAAGGAGTTCCATTTCATGGACAGGCACATTCAAGAGACTGAAGTTTGCTGAGAGGCTTTTCCCTGGAAGAAGATCAATGTTGTCACACTTGAGTCTTAAAGACCTGACAGGTCTAATTCCAGGTCCTTTGAAATATTGCATCCAGCCCAAGTAAAGGCACTCTACTGTATCCTCTATAAGAAAAAACGAATCTCACGCTGCCTTTGCACATCAACCCAGAATGACAAACTTTTTGTAGAGCACCTGTGCAGTGCCTTTCTGGTTTGGTTGTCGTCACAATGCTTGTTTAGTGTCAGCTGTGACAAATGAGACAAATACAAAATCTTATAAATCACAGCCTCAGAACAGAACCTTCTGGAGACTTTAGTGAAGCTCCATAAACGCAACTTAACTTGTCTTGTGATAAGCACTTTAACTCCTAGCTCATATGGTTAGGACGGAAAGTTAAAAAATACACTTGTAACTTCGTAAACTCAAGAAGGGCAGGCAATATAAAAGTGGGAAAAGGAACTCTGGTCTTTTACAAGGCAGGGCAAGACAAATTGCAGTAGGAAACCTCCCACCTGGGAATTGCAAAACAACAAGGATGAATAAATATGTTGAAGAGTGCATACATCAGGATACCAAGCAAGTTATTTGCATCTGATGAATCCAGGAAATATCTGTAAGAAAGGATGGACAGGCAGATCTCGCAGGCTGCTTCCAACTCAGTTAGTCAATCTACACCGTATGCAGATTACCTAAATTGCTCCCGGTAGGTCTGCATCACCCGGTTGGCACAGTCTCCATTAGAGATTCAGGCATTAGCTCTCAGCAGGCTTGTAAGCCAATACAGCACACAGTGAAATACTAGCTTAGGTCCTGGAAGCAGTACAGAGGTCTTACCTAGCCTATAATCATTTATTTGCTTGTCTCTAGCTTCCTCCCTTAATACCTTTTCAAAATAACAACCTCCTCTCCCCAAAACAAAATGTCCGCATGAAACATCTGCATGTAAGAAACTAATGTACTTTACAGGTTGATGAAAAAATATAGCTCTACTAAGGGAAGGGGAGCATCCCTGAACTTTTGTTGCAAAATTGGAACTTTTCTTAAGCTTTTGTAAATATATGGTTGTTGTACATTTTTAAAGAGTTTGAAGAACAGATTTTATAAAACGACTCGGGATTTTGGTTATATAACTATACTATTAGTTATCTATATTTGCTCTGGTCCGTTTCTGTATGAATAGTGGAAGATATGGCAATGTATTTACTGTTAGACAACTTGTAAACAACCACATACATTATTTTACTTAAATAGCCTATCTCTGCATTGAATTCATAAACATTTGAATTATACTAAAGGCAAAAAAATATAATGGATGGAAACCATGCTGCTGAAAACAGAAAGGGGTGGCAAAACTAAGCTCCTCAAAGCGATCTAATGCCCTGCACTGAACACCTATGCTTGTTGTAAGATAAGTAACATGGCAAACACCACCTCCAAACTGATAATTATTATCAAATCCCACCCACATTTGCAGCATGAAGCCTGACAGGGAAAACAGAGTTTTGACTGAGTATTTCTAGCAGGCTAAAACAGAAGAACTCACAAATGACAGGTGCAGAAAGAAATGTTCCACTTGAGAGGGGACGTGGGACCCTTCACATCTGCTAATTCCTCGTGATTTAAATTGTGCGGTCTGATTTATTCCACCAGAGGCTTACATTTAATGCCTTTATTAATTAGAATAATTAATATGTTTAAAAATGCAAGCATTTAACAGTCTCACAAGGGTCTGCCACACCTTCACTTCACTGTTGAGGAATGGGACAAGTTCCCATATCACTGTTTGCTTCTGGGCGTAGCACCGCATTTTCAGTTACCCTGAATGCGAAATCCCTGATAGTGAGATGATGCCCTTTGTTTTGCTCATGTTCGCTAGTTTGTTCTTGAGGCCAAAGGTACAAGTTGCTTGGCATCATGCACACAGGTAATGCAATGCAACAGCAGTCAGTCACATCTCCATCTACAGCGTGGCTGTGCTCAGTCTTAAGTTTTCCGAAAAGCTGGGACAGGCAAAAGATGCGTACAAAATTGCACTGCAGAAACCAAAGGGGAAACTTAGAACCTACAGAATTTCACAAAATGGATCAAAAAAACCCCCCAAAAATAAAATCACATTTTCACAGCTATGATTTTGCACCATTGAAAATACTGTGGAGGGTGATGTTTCTGATACACAATTCTTTCCCAAGAAGAGGAATTTGGTATGTTTTTTTGATCCTCTCAGTTTTTTTGTTACTTTCAGATACTGACACTCTCCAGTGCCAACAGTTCCTTTTCTTCCAAAGAACCAGGCTTTGACCAGGAGTCAGCTAACCTCTCTGAGATGTCCAGTTGGAAAGTGAAATAAGTATTACTGACCCAACTAGTTGTGCATCTGGGCTTGGCTTTTTACTGTTGTTGGAGTGAGGGTTTTTTTTTTTTGCGGGAGGGGTGGTGGTGGTGGTGGTTTTCGGTTTTGTTTGGGTTTTTTTTTCTGTTCCTAGTTAGAGACTGCTGACTAGATAATTCTGTACAGTTTCTTTCTCCCACCACTTCTACAGAAAATTCTCATGCTGTCCTTCTGTCATCTTCTCTTAGTCACTGGAATATGATCTGATTACCAGGCGCCTCTCTCCCCTCTCTTCCTTCTTCTACTCTACATTCAAATCGGATCACAATAAAAGCAGGCTATTTGTTGATCCCAATTACAATGCAAAAACTGTACGGCATAGACTGAAAAAGGATGTGTCTGTCCTGATGATACCACCTTGCAGGCAAAAGTATGCAATAAAGTACCTGTAGCAGCCAGTTCAAGTTCCTCTTTTCCCAGTTTTAAAAACACAGATGCCACTAATACCTCTGCTCAGGTGTTCACCATGGAGTTCTGTTAAATCACAGAGCCGGATTCAAATTCATTTCACCCTGGGATTTCTTTTTTGCAGACGGGCACATGTACCCAGTAAGTAACGCATGCAAGAAGCGAGACCTCGGGGTCTACAGCAGCGGGTGTCACGTTCAGAGGAGAGAAAGAGATGCACACGCTTTGTAAAAAGCGGCATACAACTTGCTACCCCTCACCAGAGGCAGAATTTAAATTTAGTTCCATCAAAAGCAGGGAGAACAAGCCTTGTGTTTGCACAGGCTGGGAGCAGATCCGCGTGTGCTTACCTCAGACCACCGTTTGGCTCTTCATCGGAGGAGAAGGTGCCGTTGCAGACGTTGCCGAAGGAGTGGCTGGGCTTCAGTTTGGCTTCCTCGCAGTCTGACACGGGCTCTCTTTTCTTCCTCTTGCCGAAGAGCTTCTTGAAAGGCTGGAATTTGCCTGCTTTTTTCTTGTCTGCGGATTACAAGACAAACAGGCGCAGGGCTGAGGGACGCGGCTCACGAGCATGCACAGCAGCAGCAGGTTCAAAGGAAGAATGAGGTCAAAGAGCAAGTCACCAGCCCGAAGCAGCCCAGCGCTTGCAATGTAAATGCAGGGCTACAACTTGCTGTTGACACATCATATTGACAAAGCAAAGGTAAGAGCATTAAAACATCTGCTCTTGGGTTTAAGGATCTGCTTGGAGGTGTCAGTGCAGCTGAACATTTGGATGAAGAGAAAGGATAATTTTGCAGAGCCGGAATATAACACTGAGGCTCGTTTTTAAGGCTGTACACCACACTTTTGACTTTTTCACCAAAAGACAAGCACTGCTTCGGTCACTCCACTTTGGGAGGTGCTGGATCCTCTGCCTTGAATTAAAAGCAATTGAAAATAACCAGCTGTGTTTTACTTATGTAGCCTCATAACTAGACAGGTCAATTTACAAATGAACAAAGAGAACAGGATAAATTTCTGTTGGTTTGCTAGTGGGTTACTTTAATAAACATCCAGCCTTATATCAGCAAAGTCAATATATTTTTCTGACTTTTTTCCCCCAAGTAACTGAGGACAAAATTTGACCAAGCATTTCTTCCTTGAGACGCTTAAAATTTAAAAGCTCCACCAAAAAAAAGCACAGCAAAAAGACAAAACAGACATGAAGACAGGAACAAGAAATAAAAAAGTTAACCAGAAAAAAAGTAAATTTTTTCCCCACCGAAGACTGAAGAAAATAAAGGCAGCTTCAAACTACTTTCCCTACCTCTATTAAAAAGAAGTACCAAGAGTTTCTTGTTAAGCATTGCCAAGAAAGGGTTAATTTCTGGGGATGGGATGCACCAAAGAATTTCTAAAACATCATTACTGTCATAGAGCTTAATTTCTTTTCTGTCTCTATTTAATTTTTCATTGAATCTACTTAAAACAGCTAGTTTAATTAAAAAAAAAAAATTCCCAACTTTTAGCCTCCTATCATAATCCAGTTTGAGAAGCATCACGTTGTACTGGTGACAAATATTTTCGTAAGCTATTTAAAGCCCTGTACGCACTTTTCTCCCAGGCTGCGTACATACGCAGTACCTCAACACACTCTA
The DNA here is from genome assembly GCF_000690535.1 of Cariama cristata. Lineage (NCBI taxonomy): Eukaryota > Metazoa > Chordata > Aves > Cariamiformes > Cariamidae > Cariama > Cariama cristata. The sequence goes on from NW_009595056.1 coordinate 66,092, forward strand.
CTCTTCACATGAGCAGCGGTTTGGTTGCAAAGTACATAGAGGCCCCCATAGGAACATTTCTCCAGGAAACATCAAAAATCTTCTGTACTGCAATAGTACTCTTCAATACCACATCAGGTTTTACATTCCATTCTGGTTTAGCTGTGTATGGCAAGGCCACATCTGGGTAATACCCCTTTGTAGTTGCTAGAGGCATAACTAACAGGGTATTTAGAGAGAGAAAATGTGCCCAAGCACATTGCGATCTGGCTAATTCCAGTGACAAGAGGTTTCCAAACTCGCATGGTGCCAGCGAGCCTGAGCTGAACCCAGGGGTGGGATCAAATTTACACAAAGAGCAAGAAAGCTACTCTTTGTGAATCTAGCTGTACCTGATTATGGATTAAGTAGGAAATCAAGACTGAAATTATAAAGTCAAAGATGCAACAAATAGCAATTCTGCACTTCCTTTACAGATCCCTAAGAAGTTTACATAGGTATTGTTCTTCTCATTGGGCAGTCAAGATACACAGCATTCGTGCAACTTTGTTAAGACAACAAGGCATCCCAGTAGCAGCATAAAGATGAAAAGCTGAATTATGAACCTCAAATTCAGGCCCAGCATTAGAATTTTTTGATCCAGAATCGCTGACCCACAATGAACAGATGAGAAAAACAACAGCTACGAAAGCAGCAGCTTTACCAGTGCAGAAGAAAAAGGGGTACAGAAGTTTACTCTCCCTGTCCCCTAACTCTGCTTTCCATAAGCTGACCAGCTCATCTCCAGCCAGACCAATTACTTGCTGCTCAATTCTGACTTTAGAGAAATATATTCTTACATGAAACCCCTAGCAGACAGGCAGGCAGTCATGCAGAGAAAGAGAGAAATTACCCCTCTAGGACACAGCTGCCCCAACCCTTCATGCACTTCAGAGACTGCCTGCAAAAACTCATAAATCAAACGGTAGAGCACACAGGAGAGAAAACATCAGTACCAGACACAAGACTGGGTGAAAGATCTGTTTTTCCACAGTTCCCACCTGGCCTGCTTCCTCAGCCTTCTTTGAAAGGGAAGGCTGTGCGATGCCTTTTCTGTTGGTTAATGTAATTTACTGCATAAATCAATTCAACTACAGCGTTTTTAAAAAAGATTCTCACTGTGCCATTCATCTCCATTACCCTTGTCCCCTCCTCTTTTGGACATCTTCAGATATAACTGTGAATTACCTTATCAACTCTAAATCTACTGTACTGATTCACCAACTATGAATCTAGGCGTTGAACACATAAGACAGGTCAACATAGCTTTCATTTCATCAAAATGGATGAAAACCAACATGGTTATCTCCAGCCAAGATGTGCTTTTCTGAATGTGATTTAACATGTCCCGTAGCTGTTTCCTCGCTCCAGACTCCATCATCACAGTTGTTGCATTACTAAGCATCAATTCTTTAAATCGGGCTTCGTGACTCATTGCAAAACCAATGAACACTCTTCCCTGCACAGGCTGCACATGCTATTTTTCCGTCCTGCCAGCACAGAGATAAGGAACAGCCAGCCCTTCCAGGTTTCTAAGGAGGCAATGCCTGACCGCTAAGGCAAAGTCTATTTACGTAAATTTTTCACAAGATCTTATGCAGGAAGATGTGGGATGGTATCACCTACAGGGTAAAATGCTTCCTGTAACGGTAAAGCAAGTACAAAAAGGAATCCAAACACTGGCAATGCAACAGACAATGCCTTGCACAAGAGCCTTTCAAGCCTCTAATGCTACAGCTCAAACATGACTCATCCGTCCTGTCTATCTATACTTCTAAAAGAAAAAAATGGGATAGGAAAGGCTGAAAGCTGGGACATCCAATGCTGTTGACTTGTATCGAGGACAATTGCTGAGATAGCCAAGAAACAAGTCTGCTTACATGGGCCATTCGCTTCTCTCCTTCATCCCTTGAATGGGAATCCTACAGATCCAGCCCAGGAGAACATGGAAAATCAGCAATTAAACCTTTTTCCTGTCTGTTTGACAAGCCTCTCTTGTTCAAATTACTGTAAACAGTTAACAGTAAATCAGTTTTGAATCACAGAAAAACACGAGGTGTGAAGGCGACAGATAAACAAGGTTGGATACACTAGTTAGAATAACACAGCGCATATGGTAAATGCTCCCTTCTCAGCTTATTCCAGAAGAGTAGCAGAGCAGATTAGAATAATCTTTAACCTGTCATATAATTTGTCAGCTGCATAAAGATATGCAGTGCCTCACACAGAGCTAGTTAAAGCAGAGAGCATCGGCATCATTAAGGCAGCACATGGTCCCTCCACATAGGGAAGAACCGACAAGAGCAGCTACTCCTCTCGCACAGTTTCACTCCAGGATGCTTTCCGAGAAAGATGAAGGCCAGTGCAATGGGCTTTATTGCCAGTAAATCAGGCACAGCCTTTGGACTCCAGCTGGCAAAGTCTCAGCAACGCACTGGCTGACAAATCCCCGTAAGACAGCTTGTAGTTAAACTGCTCAAATGTCACCCAAATCCATTGGGATTCCTAGGGTGTGATGCCTTTCAAAAACTGCACAGAGCCCTCAACACAAGCACAGGTCAAATAAAGATTTAACTACCACTCTTACAGGGGGAAGAGATTTAAATGACTGGAAAGAGAGCAAGCAATGTATCTCAAATAACAGGCACAATGCAGGGGTGAGGTTATGCCACTGGATGGGACAGAGGAGATGTCAATGCCACTGGAAAAATCTGAAAAATAATTTTCAAGCAAAGTAAGTTTCACATGAGAAACAGAAAGTCTCACACAATCACAGAAGAGACACTAAATATGTAACAAGGTGTTGGTTCCTTGCAGCTTTTCCTCCCTGCTGCGGTGCTGGGGGCACTCACAATAGCATGGGTGAGAAAATCCACAGGGACAGACCTCTCTGAGCGGAGCTGACCAAGCAAATGCACCGGCTTGTGGGTAGAAAGATGACCATTGAGGGGAAAAATAAATAAAAGCAGGATTTATAGTGACTTTTTAAAGTTGAAGTTATTGTGGCCAAGATTTTTTAAACCTCAGTTTTGCAATGGGATTTGTGGGGATTACACAGACTTTTGTTCATTACGTGAAACACAGCACCCATCTGTAATGACTATCTGTACCATGAGACACTGCACAGAAGCTGTCTCCAAAATAATGTGCTCCTTGTTAGTGAATGTAATGGTTATAAAATATGGTGTAATAGGCTAGATTAATGAGGATATGAATTATTAAATTGAATAGGAATTTCTGTAAAGAATTTAGAGAATGGAAATCCACATGCATGCAGCATTAAGAACTGCACAGCTGGGAGAGGGCAAGCGGGTTACTGGTCTGCGGGCACAACACAGGAGCCGAGGCAAAAAAGGGAACTACAAAATGTTATTAAGAGGGTAAGTTGACTGACATCTCTAATCCCATCTTTACAGCAGAAAAAGGCTGTTGTGAGGTACGTTGCCAGTATCAGTAATAAAAGATCCCACCTTGATTTTAAGCTTAGTCATGCTCTTTTTAAAGTAACTCAGGATAGCCACTACCATAAGCACTGCCCTGTTGAGCCCTGGGTCGGCCGCGCATCTGCACAAACTTCTTTGCTTTTCAGGTCCCCACCGAAAAAGCCGCCCTGCCTCCTCCCTGCCCAGTCTGTTCTCATAGGGCACAGAGCTTCCCCATGCAAACCAGCATCGGCACTTGCCTCCAGCTTTCCCACCCACTCCACACCTCAGTACATCCATTTCTGTGAGTCCCCAGAGCTGCTCGTTATTGCCGATCCATTTGTGTTCAGAGCCGGGGGCAGCGGTCCCGGGAGAGGTGTCTCTACTCCTCCAGGAAAGGGAAACAAATTGCTTGGGAGCAAGAAGGAGTAGGGCAGACTCTGCTCTGCTTAACCACGTTCCCACATTTTAAAATAGGCGTGAGCTCCTCTACCTATTGTAGCTCATCAGCTTTCACACGGAAAGTTAGTTTCTGGACATCTTCTGCCTCCATGACCTGCCCTCAGTCCACTGCCCTCTCTTCCACAGGTAGCTAAAAAGAAACCTGGGGTTGATAGATGGACGCAGTCCAGATATACAAAGCAGACACAAAGAGCCCAAGGAAACATTTAAGAGAACACAAAGGGAATAAAGATCAACATAAAAGAAAAGACTGATGCTCAGATTCAATAACATAACTTCCCAGCAACGAGTTCAACTGTGCAAGACATTTAGCGACAGCACATAATACTCATAAAGCAGACAGTATGCAATAGTCCCATGCTGACAGAGATAAGATGAGATAATATGACCAGAGATTAAATCAATACCTGAAAAACATTACATGAAAACAAGATTGAGAGGGATCAAAGGCGATAAATTGGTGCAGCCACAATAGTCTCATAAAACACCTAGGCAAAGCAAAGGATAAACAGCATGCCAATGCTTGCCTGTTTTTCCAAGAGTATCAAGTGATCTTATAAGAGATACTATTTCTTGCGAACCTTGTCCCACAGAGAAGATGAGGTATTCTTGGATTACCTGATATAAACTAGTAATACTACCTAAAGTATCCATAACACAGCAGGAACCAACCCTAGTTTCCAGAAACGTGTTTTCCCTTGCCACCTGCTGAAGTAAAAACATTTCCATAAACAGCCCAATTTGTGTTTTTTCTTCCTCCCAAAGACTGCATCTTCCAAAGAAATCGCGTGTAGCTGAGATAGTCAGCTGTTAGAAAACACACATGAATCAGCATAATAGTCTCTATTAATGTTCAAACACCATGTAATACACTTTATCATCCAGAGCAAAGAAAGAGCTATTTCAACACTTCTCTTGACACAACAAGGAAGTAACAGGGAAAGTAAAACCTTATTTTACTCACTTCGAGGCAAAAGGACTTAACCTCTGCTGCATGAGGACTGGCAAATGGTCTTTAGCGGCAAGGAAGAGAGATTAATGGAGAGGAGGAGTAAAGAGCAGTTTTAAAGTGTTTAGATGACGTTAACCAGAAGAACCAGAGTCAAGTAAATACTACACCTATCCACTTCTTCAGTCTCATTTACTCTGGCAAGAGTCTCGCCTCCCTTCCTTTTTGAACTCCTGTTTTCCTCTTTTTCCCATCTATAAATTAAAGCCTTCCCAGCCAGTCTTTGTATTTCCGTGCCTGTTACATTTATTAAGTATCACAACCAGTGGTCCTAGAGGTCAGAAAGCCTCACGTTTCTCACCCAACCCTTCGACACTGACATCCTGCCCCCCCTAATCCATCCCACTGCCAGCCCTGGGCAGCACCTTTGGGATGGGGAAAACCCTGATCTCTTCAAAACACAGCCAAACCTGGAGGCGGCAGGTCACTTTGGGAACATGTGGGATAGGTTGGGATAGTAGGAACTCCGAGAGCAGGGAAGACAGTAGGAGAAAGTCAGTACAAACTTCAGCAGCAAACCTTATTGTGGCCAGGAGTTTCTTCCTTCTTTCCCAGCTTCCAGGGGGGAAGCCCCATAAACAGGTTACACAGTGAGTAGTCAGGAGGTTTAAAACAACTTGGGATAGGCACCTTGAGCACAGCGACAGCAGCCAGCGGAGTTCATATGTATTAGGACATTTGCAAAAGGGTTAAGTAAATGCAATAGATGTTACTGAGGTGCTGGGCTGCACTGCAGAACATATGGGGTAAGATACAGCCTGCTTATAACAGCTCTGGGCTCAGTGATGCATGTGAGACTTTTAGAAAGGAAGAGACCGCAATAGCTTCTGATTCACCAACAAAATATTCATCCATTATGTAACAGAAGGGAGAAAGTTTTATTTTACTAGGGCAAGACTTATTAACTCAAGTTATTCATGACAGAAGAGCCTTTTGGTATGCTGGGTTTTATCTGAGGTTTCCCGATCTGCATTAACACTTGAGGTCAACGCAGTAAAAAGATGTTGGCTCATTATTCCCTTCTCAGAGAAAAAAAATTGTAAAACATGGGATTCCCTCAGCAGATTCATTTCTTACATGAGACAATTCCCACCTAAAAGCATTTAAAACCTGAACTACTGGTCAAGCTGCAGATGCAAGGATAAACCTTCCACAGGCAAAGCGACTTGCCTGAGGCCCCGCTGCAGAGCGGTCCAAAGTCCAAGGAACACAACCTGAACCAGCAACACTTCCCCGCTGCCCCTCCCCAGGTGCTGGCGGTCATTTATACCTCCTCAAGGCTGCCACAAGCTGCTGACAGACAAGGATCCTACACTTAAATCACTGTTACTAAGATTATTCTTGCAGGTGATTGTGTTAAATGAACTGTTTTTTCTGCCCCCTTCAGCCCGTAGGACAAGTCCTGTATTGCACTGGTCAACATTTTTGCATCATACCACTTCCCATTTTTTCACCAGTGAGAGAAGGAGCATTTCATCCTTACAGAAATTACTGTCTTACCATAGAAAATGTTCATTTTCATGAAGGGAGCATGAAACTTGTAGACCAAACCTCTTGAGTGATGAGGCGCGAGCGCTAACAGCATGTTATTGACATCTACCAATAGGACAAAGTTGAGAAGTGTCCTGAACTCAAAGGAGAGTCAAAGCGCCATGCCAGAAAGACTGGATGGCTGGAGGACTGCGATAACAGCAATGAGAGGCAATGTTGAAGTATTATGTACAAACTCATTCGTTTAGGGCATATTGCTGAGACATTCTTCTAGTAACTTGGCCCCGATCAGGTAGAAATGGGCAAGAAGACAGACCTGGCCACACCAGCTGATCACAGGATAGTTATAAGCCAGGACTGTGGTGCAGCTACAAAAAACCCCAGTAAATGTCATCCTATGGAAAGGGCTCCTGCAACTGATAGGTTTATCTACCTGAGCAATGGGGTGGAGAGCCAATGCGCTAATAAATCACTATGTGCTGATAAACCCAGGCTGAAAGCAAGCAGGTACATCCAATATTTTGGATTGAGATTCGGAATTTTTTCATTTTTTTTATAAGGGAAAGAAATAATACATTGCTGAGTGTTTTGACACAGAACAAGTTCTTTCCTGAATGTCACATAAGGGCAGTCTTATTGGATAAAAATTTCTTGTCATGGTGCAAAATCAGATACAGTATTTCTGGTTTTACTGCCTAACACAAACTGAAACAAGTAGACATACTGAGACATACAGCAGCTGCAAGCACTAAAACTAGCAATTACGGAGCACTTTCAAGGCAGTGTCACTACCCAGAACAACAATAACTAATTAATGAAGAAAAACAGCAGATAGAAACATTTTTTGTGATTCATTGTGACTGGCAAGTGTCAAAGAACCGTTTCAAGTGATTTTTTTCATTTTTGCACAGTTTCAGTTTAATATACTTTTACAATGACAAATACATATATGACTTTTATTCTTGCAATTCAGATGAACTGATAAGATATTTTAAATAGGTCAGATGAGCGGAGAGACAGAATTTTCATTTTATGCACTTACGTAGTCCCCAGTCATAAGGGATGTCTGACTGTTAGGGGTTTTTTTAGAAACTATCAATACACCTTTTGAGTTAGATTAGCTCCATGGATCACAAGGAAAATTACCACGCATTTTCTATCAAGTAAAAATGCATTAAAACCAGTTCAGGCATAGCTCTACATGTAAGTGTAACCATGGGGGCGGGGGGGTATGAAGATTGTTGTATGCGTGTGTGTTGTCTTTCAAAGTTCTTAGAATTTTAAAGTGATATAGAAACGCCAAGAGAAGGGGTCTTGTTCCAAGCAAACTACCAACTACTGCAATGGAAACATTATTTAATAATGTTCTCAATTAAATTTTATAAAGGTAAAGCTGAACAGGAAGCAGTAAATCCATCGCCCCTCCCCAAATTTAGAGCGTTGAAGTCTCAGAACCATCTCCAAATTTAGCAATGAGTCACAAAACACCCGTATTTGAGTGACCTGGAAGCCAAGTCAGATCTGAACTCATCTCATGATCTGAACTTTGATCATTAGTATTAATCACTAATTATATTGTATTTCAAACTTCAAAACATTTCACAAACCTTAACTAGTTGCTCCTTATCCATCACCTCTCCCTATACGGCAAGCGTATGGCAAGCATAGGCTGAGCCACAAAGGCAAACCTCCTCCAACTTTCTCACAGAGCAGTCAAAGACAGGACAGGGAACTCATAGCTGCTCTTCCAGATCCGCACCGGAGCCCTCAGCCTGGGTTGCCTTCACCACCCAGGCCAAGCACTGACACAAGATGCGCGTAGGACATTTTTGTTATGGGAAGAGGACTGTAAGTCTTCAGGTTGAAGTTCTGGCAACTTTCACAAACACTAGATCTGCTTTAGAAAAGGAGCTTAAAGTTGACTCAATTCCTCACCTTGTCATCAACATAATAAAATATACAGACTACAAAGATATTTCCCTGTTGTTATTTCTTAATAAAGAAAGAAAAAATCAGAACACGCACCAAAACCAATACGATTTGTATATTTTCAGTGGAGGTCTTGCTATCTGGAGGCAACTGAAGAACTGAGGCAATCATGGTTTCCCTTTGTTTTCCAGAATTAAAACAGAAAATCAGGACATCACTTTAAACACTTATTGACTGGAAAACTCAGAGAAATCTGATGAAATTTTACAGCTTAGACTTCCACATATAGATCTAAGAAATAAAAATCTCTTGAATATTTTTCTTCTGATCTTTGCAAAACTAACAACATTCACTTCATAAAATACTCAAATAGATGAATTTTGTCATTGAATTGATTTGGCTAACACTGAATATATTTATTAACATAAAACACTAATAAGTAGAAGCAGTGTTATTTTACATGTCAGCCAAGTAAGATATGTCCATGAACACTATGAACAGAAATATCAAGAACTGGTTCTCTATAAGATCTGTACAATCAAAACGGGAAAAAAAGCTACTACCATGATGCTAAGTCAATTCTCCCCTTATCTATTCTATTTTATGATGGCAGAAGAAAATTAATTACTCATGAAAAGGTAAATTTAAAGAGGAGAATAAAAGCAACCATAAAGAGATGATACTCAAGTATTTATAAACCTGAACATTTTAAAAAATATCTAAAATACATCAAATATAGAAAGGACTTTGCACAAATGAACAACTCTTTCTATCCCTGAACTAGGACAACCAATCATTTCCTTTTAAAGCATCTTCTTTCCTTTAGGTAGTGAGAACAAAGAGAAAAACCCCTATTTCCTATTTTCTTGCTGTTCTAGTTCCAGGCGAGGTTTTGCCTAGCCAGGATGTGACTGATGGTGCTAAATACACACCATCTCACTCTGCTGAGATTGCAAAGCATTATCACCACTAAACTGGTGAAATACATCATATTTAGCCACACAAGCTGGACATGATTAAACTTCTCTGAGAATGGAGATGGTGCTTTCTCTCCAACATCACCTGCCCACACTGGAATTTATTTACCATTTACTATGTCCCAGAATGAAACAGAATGGAGGGGACTCAGGCAGCCAGGCAAAGCACGAGATTTCCTGTGCTGGTGAGGATGGTTAAGCATAACTACTGCCAATGGAAATTAATGCATTGTAGATTCTAGAGTATGACATCAACATGGATCCTAGAATGATCCATGGCAGTTTATAAGGCAGTTTATAAGCCTTGGAAGGACACTGGGAGCGCAGTCGTGTCTGTCGTACTCTGAGGGGCAACAGCAGCCATAAAAGCCCAGGGGACCAGTCAAGCACAATGTCTCCTGATGCAGCATCATTCCAGAAAACGTCACTTGTACAGGGTGCCTTCTGGCAGATCAGGTACCCTCCAGCTGTTCCAGTATAGCGACAAAAGCAAGAAACAGATTTATTTAGTTAGTTATTAAATGTTCCCGGTACTGCTTTAATGCCAGGCTCTGACTGACAGGCATGGATGGAAGCCGGAGTCCATTTCAGCAGCTCTGAACACTTGTTTCCCAGGTGCTGAAGCACATTTTGGATCCCTGCAAGCAGCTTGGTACAGGGATTGGTACCCTGCCTGTCCAGTTAAGGGAGGTTCACAATGAGATTCAGGGCAAGCCCATGTTGACTAAACTGTATTTAAGTCCCTTCCCTAATTGTTCCTCTGACACCGTAGGCTTCCTGCCACCCTTCATAAACACACTTTCACCTGATACCTCTGCTCCACTTGTTAAGACTCAAGGTTCAAGAGCAATTACTGTAAAAGAAAGTGCAGAGAGCAAATGTGGGAAAGGGGTGGGGGCAGAGGGGAGAGGTGAGCACTCATCTAGTTTTAACCTTTTTTTACTTGCCTCGTATCTATTTTTAATTTATTCAGACCACAAGCATTCAGTAGCTGAAACAGCATTTTTCCATCTATGTAAAGCACCACCCAGGGTTACAGCAGCACATGCGAGTTTGAAAGAATTGTAACAGGACAAAAATAACAAACAAGGCAAAAGGAAAGTTTATAAAAAGAATCAGTTTCCATTATGTGGCCAACTAGCCTCAAGAGATGCCCACATCTCTCTCTGACGCATTTTGAAGCTGAGATACTGGAAAGCATCTCAAAGCAAATCCAGGTTGCACTTCTTGAAGCCTTCCTCACATGATCGTTTCTGAAAGACTTGTCAAGTGTGAGTATGGAAACAACAGTAGTTGGTGCTTTGCGTTGTGGGCGGTCTTTTTAATCATGGCATACAGAAGGGGAAAATTAACATTTATAGCCAAAAGTCCTAGGTGAAGAGAATAGCCATTCCAGTGCTGTGTTGGCCCTCTGTCAGATCCCCAGATCCTCATACCAGGTTTTCTACTGCATTTTCAGAAAAGTCCTGATGCTCTAAATGACTGTACTAATCTTGATACTTCTTTAAACGGCAGAGCTAAAGCCCAAAAGCCATATGCGCAGTAACACCCACCCAGGACAGTCTGAGCAAAAAAAACCATTTAATTTAGGTATATGAAACGACAGCACTGTCAGTTATATGAAGGTAACTCTGCATAATGTACAAGTTAAGCTTAGGCTTCTCCCACCCCTTCATCCTCTCTTCTTCACTCTTTAAGACTAAGTCTTACATATTACATGGAAGAGAGAAAAATGTTGGTCGCCAGTTGCAGGGCAGAAATATATTGCAATGCCAATGCAGAGCAACATTTTGTCCAGGATTTCTCCACTAGAGGATATGTCTCAATCGCAAAAGAAACACCACTTCCTCCTTTTCCTGCTTTTCTGCTGTAAATTATTTGGAGCCAAACTGTAAAACATGCAACCGCACTGCATCAGAACAAAATAGGAGACTCTCCAAATCTTCTGGTTTTCAGTCTGGTTTGATTTACCAGGTATGTCTCCACCTGATGGTACCGAGATGACATATATGACAGGATATGGATTGTTCATAATTTGTTTGCAGAAAACATGACTCTGAGCAAATGCAATTCTATCTGGTTTAGTCACAGTTAATACTACATGTGTCTGCTCTCTGGCTGACTGACTAGCACAAACAGGTTTGAGTTTAAGTATTTCAGACTATAAACTGAAAATTAACTAATGACAACTAATCTGCTGTACTGCCTGAGAATTCACTGTTTTATTAACATTCCAACAAATGCTAAATGAAGATGAGCACAGACACTTACATTTCCGTATGTGAAATTTATCATGTACTTACATATTGCAGACCACTCATGATTCTCAGGAAAAAAAAAAACTGGAACGAATACATACAGCTATCTGGCATTATATGTCCATATTAATTAATAGGAGGACAGCTGCTACTTACTTTGAAGGTGCCAGTTTGGAAACCACAGACAAACATGTGACTAAAAGGTGTTCAAATACATGTACTTGATTTTGGTAAACAGACTCCTATAAGGGCATCACCCACATTGTATCCTAAAGCTCCAGTAATGGTAAGGCAATGCAGATAGCATCTGGATAAGCACTTAATCAAACAACAGAAAGTAAGAGACCAGTGAGATTTCACTACTTCGTAGCAGAAATTATTTGAACAGCTTTTAAAAATACAGTAATATTTTTACTAAGTTCTTCCAGAGGGAAGTGTCTTCCCCAATTTTGTTTAAATAAAACATTCAGAAGGAAGTGGAAGAGGACACTGGATAGAAGCTGAAACAGGTTATCTACCTGTCACTGTTCCTCTTTGAGGTGCCTTGGCAATGTGTCCACCCATGGAACCGATAACCTCGCTGCAAGCCTCGCTGGCTCGTGACTGTTTCAGCCTGGCAATTCTTACCGCAGCCCAAGGCTTCATGGACACCACGTGCACAGCACACCATCATAAAGGAGGCCAAAAGCCCCTTAACCAAAGGATCTGAAGTTTAACCAGGACCAAGGAAGAGGGCAGAAAGGATGGCTGTGAAAATGCGTGCAAGACCTTACATCTCAGAAGGACAAGAAGAAGTAGGCAATCCGGGTTACTTCCTTGTAAGATCAAATGCTTGTTTACTTATACCATCTGCCACAAACACTGCCTGTAGAAAAGTCCTCAGAACCCCCAATGAAACAAACTCTCCGAAAGACAGCATCACCCTTCACAACCACAGTGGAAAAGCAGTGCTTACTCACAGCACAACAGGAACCCAAGCAGCAGCTCCGAAGACCTCAGTCCTGGGTAATTTATAGAGAGTCATCACCAGCATTACTTGACCTCTAGCAGAACAAGCCCAAACTGAAGGAGGAAGGGGGTTTGTTTTGCTTTTTAAACTGAAAACATCTTAGTTTTTGTTCCAAGATCCACAGTGGGGAAAATCAAGGCAGCTGTAAGCCCCTCAAGGTTCTGATGGGCAAGGGCACAGCCTCCAAGGCAACCTTGCAGGACTCTGCCCTCCTCTGCTGGAACGGGCTCCCTGCCAGACCCAGGAAGTTTTGAGGACCTGACCTCACTGTGAATTGCTGTGCTCCTCTGCCCTGCCCTCCTGGACCATGCCATCAGACGGGTAAGGTTTGTTTGTACCTGTTCTTCAGGATAGCCAGAGCATCCTCTGCAGAGGCAGCTTCTCATTATCCTCAGCACCTGAGTAGTCAGCTGGGGCAAATGTACCCACAGGGCAGCTGGTCATCCCTGCTTCAGGCTCTGTTGTGAAGTGGGACAACTGCTCTGCTCTATAGGCTAAAGAGGACACATCATTTATGGAAACAGCATTCCAGAATAAGAATTAAACGTAGTCTGCCTTGGGAGAAGAAAAACATGAAGAGATTGCATCTTTGGAGTAAGGAGACAAGATTTTAATCTCACTATTTAATAAGAAACCAGTAAACTAGAGGATGGAAGTCTCCCAACTACACTGGGTCGAGATCTCTAATTAGTTCATGAAGCATTTTACTGAAAGTATAATTTATATGTGTAGCAAAGCAAAAGGTACTGATTAATTGCAACTCATTAAGTGTAAGTTGTTTAGTAATTAGGAAAAATTAATGCAGGCATGGCAAGCTTGGTGCAGACAAGAATTCCACGTAGCTCAGTGTCTCATTTCCAATCGCAGTCAGCCTGCTCAAGCAGCAGAGGAATAATTTGAAATTCAGTCCTGACCCATGGGGACAGGCAGTCAGACCACACATTCCAATTTATCTGAAAGAAATGTTATAAACCAAAGATAATGAATGCCTTTGCTACAAATGACTAGGTTAGACAATTAGTGGCTGTCTCCACCTATGAGCTATTAAAACTTCATGTTCCATGTATAAAAAGCACTGCTATCTTATCTAAAGTACTTGTGGGTGTATATATCACCTGTGTTTATGTTACCATTTTTTGGAGTTCTGCTAATACTTATGCGTAAGTAAGATATGTAAGTCATACTTATCTCTTACGTAAACTGTACACTTCTTAAGGAATCAGAAACAAAAAAATATCATAAGTACGGTAATACCAACAAGATTTTAATAGCATAATATTTGAAAAATTTGCTTTTTAGCCATTTTAGGAGAGAAAGTTTGCTGTGGGTGAGAGAGCTCACAAACCATTGCACATACTAGGGTAGAAAAGGGACTGAAAACAAAGGTGAAATAAAGCCCTAGCACAGAAGCATGTGCTGTGAACGAGACCAAAGGCATGTAAAATTGTCACCACTCACCTCAGCTAGAAGGCTGGCAAGCTGTACATATTCTCTACCTTGCTATTTTTAATCCTATCGATGAAACACAATTACCCTCAGAGAAACTGAATATATTTTAGCCAATCCTTTTTCTATTAAAGGAGTCAGTGGCCATGGACACAGGTTTCCTAGAACAGCAACTTTCAGAGAAGACTCACATGACATTGACTCAGACTCATACCCCTCAGCTGGCTGACAGGGATTTTTAAGTCTTTACAGTAGTACTATACAGTGATTGACCACAAAACCCAGTATAAGACAAGACAGCGACGCACCATTTTATTTGGTGGCAACTGTACAGCAAATTGTTTTCTACAAAAGCAGGCACCAAATTCTGGGAAAGTCAGGGTCTGGAATTTGCAGCTCAATTATGACTTAACTAATAATAGCTAACATAAGTGTAAAAGCCACATCAGAAACAGTTTCCTTCCCACAATGCCGCTGGTAAAGTTGCCTACAAAAAGAAAACTAAAAAAGTCTGAAAAATTCACACCAGTAAATTCTTTTCTTTGTACTGAATGGACACGCTGTACTCCCACTCCTTCACAAAGGAAGTTAAGAGCTTCTTTATATTTCAAGCCTACTCTGTTTTTCTCAACAAAATACAAATGAAAGGGCCATGTGAATTATTAACAAATGACAACAGAGAGCTAGCCAGGTATTTCAAACACTTGTGTCTCTTCTTCCTACGTGAATTCCTCAACAGTGCATGCAAAGTAAGTCTTCTTACTAGTTCCATCCTTTAAATCCATAACTAGAGCCGATTAAATACCTTGTTGAGAAGTAAAGGTTTTTTTACATTCCTTCCTCTCTCCTTTCTTTCCCTGGGAAAGCATTTGACCTGATCATCAGTGAGAGGGGGACTCCACGCCTTGTGCTGAAGGGCAGCTGGTGAACCAAGCAAGAGCCTTTTCCCCTTTTTGTACCTTTTCAGTAGCACAAGCTCACGTGGAACACCATGCAATCCAGTGGGTAGAGAGATTTACTTCTGAACTAGAATAGGCATATGACCAGGAAACCTGGAAACAGACTAAAGCTTTTGTCATGTTAAGATTTTAACCATCATCTCATGTTGAAAGCAAGTCCTGTTTATTATAAACATTTTGGCCAACCCA
>NW_009595057.1:0-15042 GCF_000690535.1 Cariama cristata
TATATATATATATATATATGCCTCTGTGTGTATATATATAAACACACAGATACATATAAAATGTTACCGGTACCAAGTGTGCATCAAACCCATCCCAGCAGTGGGGCCAATCTACACTGAACAAAATCTTACTTAGATGATGATCGGCATCACGGAGCCTGGAGTCAGCCAGGCTTCCATGGTGAGGGTCTGCTTGGCCAAGGAAATATGGCAGGGAACAGGAGTTCTCTGCGAAAGAAACTCCATTTTGGGTAAAAAAAAAGTATGTTCTTTTTATACCACAGAGACACAAATAGATGCTGCTAATTTCTATTTTTCATCTGGCACAGCCAATAACTGGGGATGTTTCTATTCTCCCAGACCAATTTTTGTATTTCCAGATTGTTTTTCTCTTCTGTCAGTTAGAACAATCAATGGCAGTTACCGACTTTTCCTTTCTCAGGATGTTTTCCTCCTTTTCCCAACTTTTTTTCACCTTCCCAGATGGTACGTTGCTGTTACAGTTCCTTATTTTTGTGCCTTTCATTGGTGGTATCTCAGGATGTCTCTGGTTTCTTGGTATCCAGCTGCACTTCAAAGATGCCAGCTATACTCCTCAAGGATACTTCTGGTTCCCAGGCTGGCAGGCATTTTCTGTGTCAGTATTGGAGCAGAGGTCTTCTTCTATTGAGTATTTTACCCCTTACAACCAGGTCACCTTTATGGCTGCTCCCATCACTCCACCACTTGGCCTCCAACCACTGATGGGTCACTGGGAGTGAGACTACACCCTGCCTGGTGCATCTCTTGCCTCCTCATGCATGGGGCAGAGGAGACTCATGTCCATGTCAGGCCCAATGTTTTTGCAGCTCCCGAGAGGGTTTGTTGGTTGAGGCACAAGAATACGGTTACTGCTTTGGATAACAGTGATACAGACAGTACTTTGATACAAGATAAACTACAGAAAAGCACAAATCCTACAGCTAGGACAAGAGCTAATGTCATAGAGAAGAGCTGTGCCCATGCTCCGGGGTCTGGCAGCCAAGATGATGGTCGTGGCCAGCCAGCTGCTCTTGGGCTGTTTGGTGGATGTGTTACCGAAAAACAGTCACTTTGTATATTTGATTTCTCTGGCTTTGTTAGTGTAGAAGCAACAGGTAGTAGTCATTAACACACAAATACCCCTTTGCATGCCTAAAAGATAATCCAGGGCCCAGCGAATGTGGGTAGCTGTGATGGGTTCACCCACTCTGAGTGAGCAGTCCCTTGGTTCAGGCATCACCGACAAGCAGCCCGGGCTGAAATCAGAGAATGGTGCCAGGCCACATCTTCTCAGGGACTCAGGAGTCTAGGCCATGTCTCACCAGGAGCTAACAGTACCAGCCTGAGCTGGGACTAGACAAAATTAAAGCTGCTATAGCTGCACACCTGCACATACAGCTAGGGTTGACTACAAGTCAATCACTTTATAGATCTCTGTAGCCCCCCGAGCCCATCGAGCTCTCCTGCACAGCAGTGGGCTGCACAGCAGAGATCTCCCTGAGGGGAGGGACGCCTCTCAAGGTTAATCCTCGAAGTTGAGAGATCCCTTACCCAGCATCTGATGTCTATAATGAGGTAAGTGACATTTTACATTAGGCCTAAAGGTATATTGTATGCCAGCGACATTTATATATCCAGCTATAGCTTAATTATTAGAAGTGTAGTAAGTAGTAGAATGTTGGACCGCTGTCTAAATCATCATCTAAATCATTGTCTAATCACTGCCTAAATTATCATTTAAATCATCATTTAAATCATTGTCAGATCACTGTTAAATCACTGTTTAATTAACATTGAATTATTGCTTAATCATAAGTTGATTACTATTTGATTTTCATTCAATCATCAATTAATTACCATTTTATCATCATTTAAAAAATCCTTTTAGTTAACCCCACAACGATGACTTCTCTTAATAAATCACCTGTGCAATTGTGACAGCGAGTTAATCTCTGTCCGTAGGTTCTTCAGAGCATCCACAGTAGCATTTTGGGTAATTTCAAGTGTAATGGAAATATTAACAACAGCTCATTCTAATTCAGCCACACCCAAGTTTGGAAGCAGCGCACATACAAACTTAGGAAACTTCGATGTCTTGTCACTGTGGTGTTAGACACTCTGCCCTGATTACCTACAGGGTAATGGCTGTCTTGAAAGTTAAATGTCAAATCTAGAGATTGAAATGCCTAGGGAGCAGGATGTGCTATGGTACAAGTGCCTGTCTGCTGTGGCGGCAGACTCTTAGAGGCATTAGTGCCGCAAAGTCAGAACCATCCAGGTATTAAATGTCGGCCACCAGCTTTGTCCAGAGTCATTCCGATGCTTGCAGAATGAATTAGAAAAACATGGATTAGAAAAACAATTCAATTTATTTCGTTAAGCACATTAATTGGAGTGTCCAAAAGGGTTTATGATCTATACAGCCAGATACGTTGCTTGGAGCACATATGTCCCAATTATCATCTGTCCTAAGCCAACCATTACTCTGTAGACAACAGCATGTAGAATTAGGACCAGTGAGATTATAGCATCTTTGACTATTCATGTTCTTAATGTTCCATGTAAGATGCCAGAATCTATTAAAAAAGCCTTTGTTTGTAATTGCTGATTCATTATTTCAGGTCCATGAGGTTTCCAGAATCAACACAAGCTTGTGTTCTGTCCTACTTACATTGAAACCATGCTTGGGTGTAATTGCAATACAAACTGTAATTACAATTGCTTGTCTTCCCCACCCAAACTGAATTTGTGTCCTGGAGCATTGTAATGCACCATGGGGCCTTATCATGTGAATGTGCTTTGAAAGGTGGTTGTTGATAATTTGGTGTACTGGGGAGTACGTATGCCAAATTAGGTTGACACCATGATACTTCAGGGACAGGTTCTGCTAACTACCGAAATTTGGCATCTAATGATCAAGGGTGGCATAAGCAATACCAACAATCCAATTCATTGCCTACTTGAGAAATTGTATTCATAAATGGAACAATGCAATCACTATTCAATCCTCGAGATAAGGGAACAAACAGGTGTAATTACTATATATGATCCAATCATTGTGTATATAACAATTATAAGAAAGAAAAGTGCTCATGACATCGTTTCGTTTCATGCCAACTTGCCAAATTGGTACGATGAATAAGGTAGCACCAAAATATAGGAAGAATAATCTGAATTTCTGGTTGCTGATGTTGCAGTTCGGGTGACCTGAAAGAAAAACAAATCCGCTTCATTCCTTTTGGGTATTAGGTAATTTGGATACCCATCACTTATAAATGAGATGCTCATCACCCTGGTGATTGTGCAAGTTCCTTTAATTTTCCATATTCTAGTTTTTCAATCATTATATATATATTGCATCAGCACTGGGCTCAGCACTCCGTTGCCTTTGCATATTGTAGTGTCAATTCCTCTCACAAGCACGGGTGTCCCCTCCTTCCAGCCACGATGTGTTCTGTGCATCACCATCTCTTGGATTGCACTGAGCATGCAACGGACGTTGGAGCAGTCCGAGCAGCACCAGCAGCGGGGCAGCCAGCAGCGGTGAGGGACACACGAGGACAAGGCGAGACTGTGACTGAACTGGGGGTGTTCCTCGAGCAACTGAGGGGAACCCAGGAGAGCAGGTGATTTAAATAGGCTAAAACAATATTCCTGGAGATGAAGGATGATAGCAAGCAAGCCTGTGGGAGGTGTGACCAGGTGGATGAACTGCTCTGCACGGTGGCTGAGCCGCAGGAGATCAGCAGATTGAGGAGCATCCGAGACTCCAAGAAGGAGGTTGACAAATGGAGCTGTGCTCTGCCATCCCTGATGCATGCAAGCCAACTCAGTATGGCCACTACAGAAGTAGGTCCAGTACCTGTTTTGTAGCAGAAGGAAGGCAGCATTACAAGGGATACGGAGGGATAGAAGGTTACTGCACAGAGCTGTAAGAGAACCCCCTCCTTACCCTCTCAGATACCCCTAGAGAATAGGTACGAGGCTCTGGGTATGGTAGATGAAGCACATAATGAGACAGAAGAGGAGGAACCTATGCAAGCACTCTCGCCAAGGTCAGATCAACCAACCACTTGCAACAAGACCTACATTAAGACCAGCGCCAAGAAGAAACAACAGTGAGTTGTGGTCATCAGTGACTCCCTCCTGTGCAGAACAGAAGCACCCGTTTGCAGACCAGACCCTGTTTTCAGGGAAGTTTGCTGCCTCCCTGGGGACAGAATTAGGGATGTTACCAGATGACAGAAGAGCTTAGTACAGCCTTCGGACTATTATCGACTCCTGCTTTTTCATGTGGGTACTAATGATACTGCAACAAAAAGTCTAATGTTAATCAAAAGAGATTTCAGGGCCCTAGGAAGAATGCTAAAAAACTCAGGAGCACAGGCAGCGATTTCCTTGCTCCTCCCAGTAATGGGGCAAGGCTTTGGAAGAAACAGGTGAGCCCAAGCTATCAATACCTGGGTCGAGGACTGGTGTCTCCACCAAAACTTTGGGGTTTAATACCATGGAAAAGTCTTTGAGGCACAAGGTATGCTGGGGCCTGACGGGATCCACCTGTCCTGATGGGGAAAATGCATCTTTGGTTGTAAGCTGGCAGGACTGATTGAGAGGGCTTTATACATTTATACATCGATTATACTTTAAAATCGATGGGCGAAGGGGATGCTGACAGAACTGAAGGTAAGCCAAGGGCTGGCACGGCATCACCTGGGGGTGATGATGCTAAGTGGGAACATTTACACTGCTCCAGGGAGCACAGATGGCTCAGGAGCTCATCTGAAATGCTTGTACACCAACACATGCAGTATGAGAAACAAACAGAATGAACTGGAAGCGTTTGGTCAGTCCCCAGAGCTACGATATCACTGGTATTAGTGAGACTTGGTGGGATGAGTCCCATGACTGGAATGCTAGGCTGGAGGGCCACAGGCTATTTGGGAGGGATAGGCAGAGCAGGCGAGGTGGTGGAGTTGCACTGTATGTAAAGGAAAGGTTTGATTGTACAGCCCTTACAGTTAGTGATGATGTGGTTGAGAGCCTCTGGGTGAGGATTAGGGGGATGGAAAACAAAGGAGATGTTGCAGTGGGTGTCTACTACCAATCGCTGAGCCAGGCTGTTACTACTGATGAGTTATTCTATAGTCATTCAGGAGAATTCTCTGGATTGATAGTCCTGGTCCTTAGGGGAGATTTCAACTTCCCAGACATCCACTGGGAATACCATACTGCTGTGACAGGCAAGTCCACGAAAATCTTGAAGTTTGTGGAAGATAACTTCTTGTCACAAGTACTCAGTGAGCCAACTAGGAAAGATGCCTATTCTCTCAGGCCAGTTTTTGTTTTACCAGACTTTTTCTGTTCTGTGAGTTAGAACAATCAATGGCAGTTACCAATGCTTACTTTCTCAGGATGTTTTCCTCCTTTTCCAAACTTTTTTTTTCACATATTCAGATAAGTTGCTATTGCAGTTCCTTGTTCTGGCACTATCAATGGCATCTCGGGATGTCTCTGGTTTCTCTGTATCCAGCTCCACCTCACAGAAGTCAGCTACACTCCTCAAGGGTGCTTCCGGTTACCAGGCTGGCAGGCATTTTCTCTGTCAGTATTTGAGTAGAGGTCTTCTTCTGTTCAGTGTTTTCCCCCTTACAACCACGTCACCTTTATGGCTGCTCCCATCAGCAGCCTAAAATGCTACCTCTCAGCAAAGCAGAAACAATCAGCTGCAGGGAATACTGCCGAATTTCCCGATCTAAATAGCCGTGTTTGTAAAAGTATCTTTTTCATAGCTGCTATCAGTTGTTCAGGAACAGATCAAAAGCAACTGTGCCAGCTTAGCTTCTCCTCTTGCAATACTTATTTGGGCAAAACACAACCTATGGCATACCATCACACTTCTGCTCAGGAGACCATGCTATAAGCAAGAACTTGGCGGTTACAGCGTTGCTCAGGCTTCCTCCTGTTCTCCGTACTGGCCAGCCTCCACCTACAACCCTGCATTTTCACAGCCTGACTGTGGCTAGCATCAGCTTGTGAGAAGAAGTTCAGAGGAGGACAGGTATCATGCAGAAACATAGAACCAAGACTGAGGACAAAGTCAACCCAGACATGCAGGCAAGGTCACTGCTCCCAGCCTGCAAAGGCCTGCCAAGACAGTTAAGAGGAAAACCTGAAGCTGGAGCAGTCACCAGGTTGTTTGAATTTGCTGCAGCATTCAAACATGAAGCTGTGCTTGTCACTGTGGTACAGACTGACCAAGAACCAACAGAGCAATTACAAACAACCAAAACATCCAGCCTGTCTAGCCCGCAGTCCGGTTACAAGCCTTCCAAAACAGACCATTTCCCTGAGACAGTGACCTCCAAAACTCAGATCTGGAAACAAACTTCCTCTGGGTGTTTCACATTCTTTTGGTCCTGTTCCCTAAATGCAATGTTTGTGTTGCTTGCTAAAAAAAAAAAAAAAAAAAGGAGAAAAAAATGCACAGCAACAGGCTTTCCACATAAATTTAAAGGGAAGTGATTCGGTTATTTTCCTGGGATTAAGTCTGAATTAAATTTTCCTAGAATAGGCTATGGAAACTATAATATGACATGTCAATTATTGCTTAATAAAGCAATGTTCATACTGTGACATACAAGTCATACTTTTAAGGACAATTTTAACTCAGCTGGTTTTAATTTGGTGCAGGGTTTATCAAGAATTTGCAAGAATTTTAAGTCCGAGTAAAGTACTGTACTTACGCAGTTATATTGATTAAAGTGCCCAGGCTGGGTTCTCTTGACACAGCACTCCTCGTGCTAGACAGAGATACCCACAACCTAGGAGAGAGAGTGTGAACTTTACATACAAATATCAAAAACTACGTATTAATTCCTTAATGGTTCCAGACTCTGCTGGTCTCTCACACAGTCCTCATTACGCTGCTCAGAAATAGCAGTAAGTTGGACTTCTTTCTGTGACAATCACTGACAATGCTTATCACAGCCTTATTTCGTTATGGAAAGTGTGATATCCTTCCATTCTGTCATAGACCATACTCCAGAGTGGATTACGGATCACAATTTCATATAAATGCCTACTTGCCAGTTAATACAAATCATGTGACAACCCAGTAATCTAAATATAGCCTCGTGTCTCTACCCCAGACTCGATTAGATCAGAGAATGAACTGCAAGACTTTCAGATTCATATATTATGATGCAAATGAGTTTTGTAAATTGTGACCTAGTTCCCATGTTAGGAACACTTGGCACCAACAGCAGGAACTATGCAAAGAATGGGAGCAGTGGGGGCAAGCAAGGAAGTTAAATTTGTTCTTAATTTGAAATGGATTTTTAATCACTTTCAGGTGCCTCAAAGAAAATACACACACTTGTACTATGCAATGAATGGGAGCA
Source organism: Cariama cristata (assembly GCF_000690535.1). Lineage (NCBI taxonomy): Eukaryota > Metazoa > Chordata > Aves > Cariamiformes > Cariamidae > Cariama > Cariama cristata. The sequence continues at coordinate 7,422 of NW_009595057.1, forward strand.
GCGGGGGCAAGCAAGGAAGTTAACATTTGTTCTTAATTTGAAATGGATTTTTAATCACTTTCAGGTGCCTCAAAGAAAATACACACACTTGTTTACTATAATTATTCTGACAGAAGAATGCATATAGGAGGTAACTTCTTTTACTAACTGAAATGTTTGCAACATTGGTGTCAAATGAAGCACCAGAATACAGCTCTTTCTGGATGATTTACTCAGTGCACAATGAAGGACTGGGAAGTGAAGTTTTCCAATCGATCTGTTTCTCAGAACTTGTTTTGTAAAGAAAACAAGTTGCACATATTCTCTAAAAGTGACTGGATATTAGATCACATTTATATCTCCAAATCTGGTTGCTATTTTTTCAGCTAGAGGCCTGGTAAACTAAATCTCCAAATAGTCTGCTCAGCGATTTAGCTGTTTAGATGTCAGCCACCCCCTTAATGCAATTCAGCATCGTTAGTGTTACAGCTTGCCCTGTAACAGTGACCCTACAAGAACATAAAGGGCTGAACTCCAGCCTGAGGCAGCTTTCTGCTAAACTCTACCGTTTTAAATGAGGGCATCAACAAGGGTGTAATTTGTTGAAAACAAGACAGACTTTCATCCTAAGTATATCTGGAGTTGGTATGATCATTGGAAACTATCACCTGTAAAACAGCTAGGGTGTCGACTCTCCTGAAAAACAGAGTGTCAGCTCCCTCTGGTGGAAAAAGTAATTTTCTGCAAAACAGTTTAAGTGAGAAAGTCTTGTTTCTGCTACAGGCATCAAGGCCATGAGATAATTAAGATGAGACAGTAAACAAATCCCAAATCCTCCATTCACTTTGAAGGCCTGGAACTTCTTAGAAATTGATGTGAAATACAACTCACAGACCGTTGCAAGATGACTGCACAAGACAACACACTCATCAAGTTCCAGCTATGAAAGGTGGCCAAGAGAAACTCCATCTTCCCTGAAGTTCTCCAGATGTAAATTATGATACATAAGACTATTGAAGCAAACAGTAGCCCCAAGGAAAACAAAATGCACACACTGAGCAAGTTCTAATATTCTCTACAATAACCAACTCCTAAGTCCCATAAGCAGCTCCGTCATCAAGGGGAGTGGGCACACATTTCTAGGGCATGTGGAGTGTTGAAAGGGTAAAGTCATCAACCCCAACACACCCAGACAGAGAGGAAGTCTTTCAGTTGTATGTTTCTGAAGTCTGACTGCCAACAGAGCACGTCACAAATACAAAGAAGCATCAGGCAAAGTCCCCAGATCCAAGCCTGCATCCCTCGGTCTTAGACACTCTGCATAGATTAATCCAACCAACAATCAACAAAAACTCTCAAACTGCAGCATAACTCCAATCTCCTATTTTGAAAGGCTTAGTGAAGAGTCCAGTACTAATGCCAAAAACATCTTCTCACTAAATATAGTTGTTCCTAGTCTACAGGTAAGTGTATTAACAAAGGGACCCAGCTTTCTCTGCGTGCTTTGCATCAGCACAGGAACAGCAACGGTCTAGAACTGCACCACCACTTGTCTTCGCCTTCTTGATAGCAATGAAAATTCAAGCTGATTTCCACCACACATACACTAGACAGATATATTTAAGGTTATTCCATCCTTTCTAATCAAAACCAATCATACAAGGTATTTCTACTTCTCCTCATTCATTGTGAAGAGTGGAAAGTAATTCCTGGAAGTATTCCAGCTATTGTCACAAAAAGTTAATAAAGTAGATTTTTGTTTCTCATTAGAGGAATCAACTGCTCCACTGTAATTACGCACACAACAACCAGTTGCTCTGAAATTCTTTGTGGCTCCTCTGAACAGAATCATGAGTAATTCCTGCAGTCACAAACACAACAGAATGACTTTTTATAATACCGGGGTTCTGAAAACGGTATTTCGCACTGCCGCAGAAGGAAGAGTTACAGATCCAATGAAAGGAAAACAGTAGCAAAAAAGTATTTATTAAACAACACACTACTCAATTTCACAGTGTGGGATTAAGACCCATACTTGCTCCTTGGAAATAGCAGAGCTGAGTAATCCTGTAAGAGTGGGGCAGCAGGTCAGGTCTGCAGGTGAAGGTTATTAAGAACAGTAAAATACTGTTTCCACAGCCAGAAGGAATTTGAGGGTGGGGAAAACAAACAAAAGCAACAACAGCCAACCAAATACTCTTGGAGCGTTCTGTGCAACATTTTTCAGCAGAGAAAAGCTATTAAGGCTAAAAACTAGGCATGAAGTTTTGGGTTCATACATTCAAACATTAAAAAAACCACCATGGCATGTACAACTTAATCTCTGTGTGTGTGCCATTAAAAATAATTTAGTTAGTAACAGATTTTTCTCCAAAAGGTGAGTTTTCTACTGGCTGAAGTGTCTATGTATTTAACTGGAAGTCTCACAACTATCGCGGCTCCATCAGCTTTGCTTATTGACTAGGAATGTGGCTTGCTTTCAGTCTTCTGCACAAATACCAAGTCTGCTTACGTAGCTCTCCCAAGCTGCCTTCCTGTACTTCTCTGCTTCTTGAAGACGGTCTGAAGCTGACAAGATACCACGTCCCACAATAATGATATCTGAACCTTTTTCACCAATAACTTCCTTGGGGCTTAGGTACTTCTGTCCAAGGTTATCACCTGAAATAGAAACATCCTTTTTTTTTTTTTTTTTGAGTTCATACAAAACAGTATCTACTAAAAACCTTCAAAGAGGTGCTGGAACAGAGAACAGGTATGCTGTTCCAGTTCTCACCCTAACAATCCACAAACATAACTAGAAACTGTGTCTCCAATTAATAAATACTCTATTACACCGATCAAATATGACAGCGCCCTCCTTTTTTATGGTTTACCAATCACAATAGATGGAACAGTTACACAAAGAAGCATCAATCAGGATTACTCAAATAAGCCTTAGCCTTCTTAAAACTGCCAATCCTCCCAACATTCATGTAAAAAGCTTGCAATTTCACTTCAGGTTCCATAAGAATTGAGTATTGCAGACAAACATATCTCCCCTACCTGGTTCAGTGATAACCTGTTTAGTCAGTGTAAAACTTGCAATTCCTTGGTACTGCATCTCTATGAGTTTCAACAGTGCTACAGTTACACTCTTGTACTTGTTAAAAACCTTTTTTTTCCTACTCCTACGGAGTAGTCGTACCTCCAACCTAACACATATCTGAAGACATTTCACATGTTTTAAGGACTGTGCTTCATGGTATGCACAGACCTCAGCGCATGAACAAAGCTGCATAGCCTGCTGGTTGCCTTTCAGAGCTCCCATGAAAGGTATCAGTCTACAAACACAGACTCCTCCCACCAGAGAATCAGCAGCCAAACCCTCTTCAGAAAGTCACTTTTTCACTGAAATCTAGATCACTTACTGTCTTTACAAACAGACTACAAATATTTCAGAAAAAGTTACCTCCAGTTTGTAGCTGCACCCCTGGAGTTAAGTGAAGAAATTCTGGTTTATTACTAACTCTAGATCCAGATATGAATCCGAAAACAAAATCTGAGTTCGCTTCAGCCATCTGTACCTGAAGAAGATCAGTAAACAGTTACAAGTGATACACCTGAAATTAGGCTAGTCAAAGCAATCTGCTTCTCATTCACCCTTTGACACATTAAGCTGTGCAAGGCAGGGGTATGAAACACCTCTTCTTGCTTTACCAATACGAAGTCACCCAGAGCTGACTCACCCCTCACCGGTCTCGCTGCACTTGCAGCCTGGAACATGAATGTTATGTTTCTTTCTGTTATAAGTAACACAATGAATGAATTTAAACTAATTAGAAATGTATTGCTTAAGGAAAGAAAAAGGGGGGGACAATAGCAAACTTGGCATATTTATTAGAATGCACAGTGTGAACTCTGACCACCTCACATGACCAGCCTACAGCTGCAACCTTTAAACACCACACTGTCAGATTCCTGAATCTCCAAGTTAAAAAACCTGTAATAGTTGGGAGAGACTTTCGGAAGCACAACTACTAGAAGCACATAAAACCTGTCACAACACTTTACAAGCTTTTAACCCGAAACAAGACTGCTTACTTACCGCAGCTTTTGTGTATTCACCCGTTGCAAGTGACCCTTGGGAACTCATCTCGGCAATCAGAAGACAGCCGTGCTGGAGAGGAAGACCTACTTCCTTTAGACCTTTCACAACTCCAGACCCTGGAACCACGTGGGCATTAATGATGTCTGACCATGAAGCGATTCTGAACACACCACCTAAGAACATCATTAGAAATGTATTAACAGGAAATAAGAGGTAAATAAAACACCTTGCACACTAAATCACTCACATTTTAAAAGACAGTTTTACTACTGAAGGCTGACAGTTACAAGTTCAGTCTCATCAGGCAGTTCTGATAACTGCCTAACCACAAAGTGTAATCTCTCAGTTTTACTTTTCACAAACACTTCTTGGTATCTCAGCTTTAATATTCACAGAGACATTTATGGTAACCTAGAAATCCACTGTCACAGGTGCTACCTTTCAAGAGAGCATGCATACAGATTAGAAAGAGAGAAAAATATTTTTACAGTTGCAGATGCAACAGCTAACAACAGCCGTAACAAGCACACAAGCATACAACAGCAGGCTGCCTTAATAAGCCATACTACATTTACTCACAGCAAACAATTACTCAGAAGTACTTACTGAGCACAACCACAGATTCCTAAAAAGGTTTAGGCTGGAATGGACCTCTGGAGGTCATGCCCTCTCAGTAGGGTTAACTTCAAAGCTAGATCAGATTGCTAAGGGCCTCGTCCCCTTGAGTCTTCTCCAAGGCTGGAGATTCCACAACGTCTCCTGGCAACCTGTGCCAGCACTGCAGTTACACATGCCTGCAGCAAAGTTACAGTAAAGAGAGGCTGATGATAATCACCTTCATATTGATGTTTCACTGTGTTTCCAATGTCTGCAAATTTCCTGTCTTCAAAAATCAAGAATTCATGTTGATCCGCGAGTGTTCTCAACTCCTTTACTACCTCTTGAGTGAAATCATTCAGGATGTCTATATGAGTCTTCAGGATACAAATGCTGGGGCCCAGGATGGCAGCTAATTGCAGCAGCTCTTTGGAGCTGGTGACATCAGCAGAAAGGCACAAGTTTGTTTGCTTCTTTTCCATGAGCGTGAGAAGCCTGGCTGCAATAGGATGTACCCCTGGCAGCTCAGCACGAGCGCTGAAGCTCAGCTCTTTACATAGTCTCTTCACAGGAGCAGGACCGTTTCGAGCCACTGGCTCAAACATATTTCCCTGAATAAATTTCTTCACCTTTTCAACCACCTCAACAGTCACTTCTCCCTGCTGCTGGAGAATCTCCAACACCCCAGACAATGTGCACACAGAATGCAGGCGAATTCCACGTTCCTCTAACCTGGCCTTCCCGCCCTGCTCCCTGTCCAACAGCACTATGGCATCCGTGACTTTTAATCCTTCTTTCTGAAGGACTTCTGCAGTTTCTAATACACTAGATCCACTTGTGACCACATCTTCAATGATCAAGCATGTTTCTCCTGGGTTAATGGTGCCTTCTACCAGCCGTTTAGTACCTTAAAAATAAAAAGCAAACACTGCACTGAATGAAGAAAGTTTAAAAGACCACCAAGAAACTTAAAGTATCAAAACTTTAACTTGCTATGCTAATGTAAACATCGTATTGGTTCCACATACAAGTGTACACTGCAGTATATCCTGAAGTCCAGTGGAACTGCACTTCAAAAGAACAGGAATTTCACATTCACTGTCAGTACGGAGAGGTAATTTGTTTAGTTACTACTTGATGCCAGTTACCACAGTTCTTACCGCAGCTCATTCACTGACTTGTAATTCGGTTCATAAAGACTATTACTTCTCCAAGCTAATAAAATACTTCTTTATGTTTCCAGAACTCACATTCCATTAACAAAACCGACATATTGTTAACTGCACATATTTAAATTTGTGGACTAGATGACTACAGAAGCTCATTATTGCCATGAATGGAATGCTCAGAATTACAAAATTCTTTTCTCCAGTTATTTAAAATGTCTTTAAAGGAGCCAAGTTATTGGTACTCTTCAGCATACTTCCTATTTTCCACAGGGAGTACTCTGCACTTATTATGCCTGTTAGAACAATAAGAAGGAGTAAAGCCCCAAATGTCTTTGCCCTAACCAGACAACAGGCACACAACCATGAAAAGCCTCCTAGGGGGCAAGAACAAAGGACAGCTAGCTTTTCCAGGAAGCAGCAAGCAGAAGAACATTACGCAGCAAGCGCGGTGCTTAGATCATGACAGGCTAGAGAACAAGTGTACGTACAGCTTAGCAACCCATCTGACACCAGAAACCTTGTGCCGGGCAGTTAACTACTGTCACAATTGATTTGTCCTTCAAAAGAAGGGATGGCAAATGTTTTCATGCCTGGCACAGACTAGCAGAGAAGTAACATTTAGTTTTGTCAAGCATACTTTCGAATTAAAATACTGTTGGAAGAGCATAGCTCTTATTACATGTAGAAATCCAGTTGCTATGGTAGGTTAACATGTCAGTCTTCTCTCCCCCTTCCTTTATCAAAATCAAATAAATGGTGAGAACTGACTGCTGCTTACCTGGTCCACCTTGCCCACTGAAAACAGGATGACAGGATATGAAAGAAAAACAGGTTAGAGAGGTAAATGAGTAACAGACTAGAAACGTTCCTCTTGGAGTCAATATGCAAAAAGTTGTTTCGGGGTGAAACATGGCACTGGTCTCAGCATATCAGAGAATCTGAGTTATAAATCTTGGTTTCTGGAAGAGGCTAGTAACTCAAAACCATGGTAATGGTGCCAAGGAAAAAAAGACACTGCTGAAGAAGAGAAACAAACAAAAAACCCACCCCCCTGAGGAGTCTCCAAACTTACTATAGCAGGATCCAAGCTGCAGCCTAATAAGCAACCAGCTGGAAGAGCCTGATCAGGTTGGGATGCTGTGGGAGATACATTTTAGGGGGAAAAGGGTCTGCTTTTTGAATTGGAGCAGTAACCTTAATCTGGAATGAAGATGCTGCACATTACAAAAGAACCAGAAATATATAAAGTCATTTCCTAAACACCAAGTAGACACAAATTCTTGATTTGAAGGTTTTACCATAGTCTTTTGCTTCCTTCCTCCGTATAAGCATTGGAATCTGATTTTCTGAGCAGATAATTGTGGCCAACGGCAGTGCTGTGTAAGGAACGCCACACACACAGTCATACTTGAGACCAGCATCCTTGGCTGTTTGAAAGAGGAGATCTGCAACCTGAAAAGGAAAACCAAACACTCTTTAAGAGTCAGACTGATGTGAAGATGACCAAACAAATATAGTACCAAGGGAAACAATGCAAATGCATTAAAAACGCTCTCCTTTACGTGATTTGACGGTCGCTGGCCCTACAGCAAGCAGACAGCCCGACGCCTACACCCAGCGGGCCCTTGGCCCGCAGAGCACGACCCCAGCTCCAGAAGGGCTCTCTGGAGAGGCCCCGGCAGCGCGGACCTGCCTCCTCCCCTCCTGTAACTAAAAGAGACCCTTTACCCCACAAGAGGCAGACAGACGCCCCAGACCGCCGGGATACCGGCAACGACAAGCACCA
>NW_009595058.1:0-213 GCF_000690535.1 Cariama cristata
ACACCCCACACACCAGGCCCAGCTCCCCCCAACACCCCACACCAGGCCCAGCTCCCCTCAGTCCCAGCCATCCAAGGCCCCACTCCACCAGCCCGCCTCTATCAGGAACCAGCCAATCAGGGAAGCCTAACTACCCCACACCCACCAATCAGGTGGCAGCCTCCCGGCACAGCGGCGGCAGAGGGTCCCTCACAGGGTCTCTCCTCAGGCCCC